>NC_053028.1:486424920-486724920 GCF_003073215.2 Triticum urartu | reverse complement strand
GATCAAAACCTAAACGGTTTCCCACTTAGGAGCATATTACTACGTGGTTATAAATACTACTACTCCAAGATGACTGCACATTCCTCCTCAACTCCTCATCAACAAAAATTCAAAAACAAACAAGTCATTCATCATCGTTCCCTTGCGTCCGCCATGGCCAGCGTGAGTTCTGGGTCAGTAGATTGCCACCATGGAGAGGCAAGCCTGGAAGCGGGAGCAAGAGAGATGTCGCGCCTCGCCGCGGAAGCAGCCAACATGTCCCGCCGCACGGCCGTAGCAACAGAGAGGTCCCGCCGCACCACCGAAGCAGCACGGAGGACCTGCCGCGCCGTCGAAGCACCAGACTAGTCCGGCCGCGCTACGGAAGCAGAAGAGATATCCCGCCGTGCTGCGAATGTGGCAGAGATGTCCTCCCGCGCTGCGGCATCCTGGGAAAATGCCTCACAGGCAGGCGAGGACTCTTACAGGCGCATGCGTGCCCTCGTCCTTAGGTAGATGGATTAGATCTCCAGGTGGGCGAGGTTGCAGGATGACCTGCAAGCCTTGTTTGGATAGTCTACCGATGTCATCCGACAACTAAATGAGAGCAATGTGAAGCTCCGGGCCGAGCGCGACCTGCAGAGGGCGAAGATCATCGGAAGTGCGGAGCGGAGCAATACCTTGCTGAAGAGGACCGACGTCATCCTCGAGAAACTTATGGATGAGAATGCCATGCTGCGCATCGAGCGTAGAAGGCTGGTGGAGGAATCTGTGGATGCTCTCAACCAGCATCTTGAGGACAAGAAAGAGCTCGTCGCCGCCCGCCGCGGAGACTAGTTGTCTTCCTTATTCTTTTGCCCTTGTGTATATCAGGCGTTGTCGCATGTGGATTTTTTTAATTATGTTTATAAATATGTAAGACAATTATTATCCAATGTCATCGTCCTTATATTCATCATGCTTGCTATAAGTCGTTGTTGATGCTATATAGGTCCGTCGGATCTTACATCAAGATCCGTGCAAAACTTTCTTTTCAGACTTTCATTTTTCTCTCTTAAATCTCAGTCCAGTGAGATATATAGCCATGCCGTAGAACAGGTGCTCAGGCGCCATTAATGGAGTCGTTGGGAGGGAGGTGCACGACGGGTAGCGGTCAAAAGGGCACTCCTCCCGATGAGCACGCGCAGGGGTCTGATCGCATGCCTCCCGTACTCAAATAGCTACCCCACACTGCACTTCCTAGCCAATAAAAAGAGCGGACGCGTGGAAGCTCGTAATTGGTAAGTCGAATGCCCATAGTTTCAATAATACTTGTGTTTCTGATTTCTAACATGAAAGCACTTGTTCCAAAATGACTGTGTTGATTGTTAATGTGTGTGCCTTTGCAAATCGGACAGAAAAATTACCATAGCATGTTGGTCCCATCTCATCGGACCATGCCAAGTTTCATGATTTTCAGGCGTGTTTTGGAATTACTGGAATTAACCAACCAACTTTCTCAATCTTTTCGGCCGAGCCACGATGCCTAGATGTTTGAATTTCACTCCCATCTCTTGCATGGGACCTAGAAATTCACCCAAGGACACACATGTGATTTTTCAAACAACTTCGGAGCACTGGAGCATGTGCTTGTAGTTCAATTTTGAATTATGCACATTAAATGCCTAGAAACTCAATTAATGTATAAAAAAGGCCAAACGAACCCGAAGTAATTCGAAAATTTAGCACGGTACTTCTATTTGGTCTAATCTGGCTGTGTAAAGAAATTAAGGCGGGAGAAGGTAGTGTACGTATGTCATTTCGCACACGGAGGTGACACGTTCCCTCTCGGAACCACGAGCCTTCTTGAGGGAAGCTCCTCTTTGCAAGAAGCTTACACCAAAGCTTGTCCCAATTCGGCCAAAAAAATTACCGCAACATGTTGCCATGTCATAACACCATGCCAAGTTTCATGACTTTCAGGCGTGTTTTGGAATTATAGGAATTAAAAAACCAAGTTTATCAATCTTACCGGCAGAGCCACGACGCCTAGATGTTTGAATTTCACTCCCATCTCTTGCATGGGACCTAGAAATTCACCCAAGGACACACATGTAATTTTTCAAACAACTTTGGTGCACCAGAGCCTGTGCATGTAGTTCAAATTTGAATTATGCACATTAAATGCCCAGAAACTCAATTAATGTATAAAAAAGGTGAAACGAGCCCAGAATAATTCCAAAATTTAGCACGGTACTTCTATTTGGTCTAATCTGGCTGTGTAAAAAATTAAGGCGGGAGAAGGCAGTGAACGTATGTTGTTTCGCACACGGAGGTGACACGTTCCCTCTCGGAACCATGAGCCTTCTTGAGGGAAGCTCCGGTTTGCAAGAAGCTTACACCAAACCTTGTCCCAATTCGGCCAAAAAAATACCGCAGCATGTTGGTGCCATGTCATTACACCACGCCAAGTTTCACGATTTCCAAGCATGTTTTGGAATTACAGGAATTAAAAAACCAAGTTTCTTAATCTTTCGGGCCGAGCCGCGACGTCCATATGTTTGAATTTCACTTCCATCTCTTGCATGGGACCTAGAAATTCACCCAAGGACACACATGTGATTTTTCAAACAACTTTGGTGCACTGGAGCCTGTGCTTGCAGTTCAAATTTGAATTGTGCACATTAAATGCGCATAAACTCAATTAATGTATAAAAAGGCCAAACAAACACGTAATAATTCCAAAATTTAGCATGATACTTCTATTTGGTCTAATCTGCCTATGTAAAAAAATTAAGGCGGGAGAAGGCAGTGTATGTCGGTGTTCTGGGAACTAGGGTCCCCAGACTTGCCTGCCTGCGGCCCACAGCGTGGCGTTGCTGGCAGGCCTGTGCGACCCATCTTCATCAACAAGGAATCAAGACCCTTGCGAGAGGCGAAGCCTCGTGAGGCGGATGACACAAGACCTCCTCAGGAGCAGCCTCATCAGACGGGCTCATGAGAGGCGAAGAGTTCAAGGTTGGGAAAACCTCATGAGGTTTCCATGACGTAAGCCATGACGATCGAGACCAGGCGAGCGCCAGGCAGGCGCCAGCGCGCACAACGTCCTTGTTTCCCCTTTGGTGCTAAGGGGGCAAGCGCAGGCGCGGAGTACCGAGGCATCAAGCAAAGATTTCCATATTGGTGCAACAAGACCAAGACCATAAGGACGGCAAGACGGAGGTCACCATGGAGCCTAGGACGGCGTCACCGCCAGAACCATTGGCAGGCGATGACCACCTTTTGTCAGGATAGCTTGTACTAGCTATCCCCTTTCAAACTGGCCGTTGTTGGCTCCCTTCCCACTCAATATTTGGGGAGAGGACCAGGGCCTTTATAAATAGGACTAGCCACCACCATAGGGAGGGAGAGAGATCATCAAGACCATCCTCAGCCACACAAGTGCACCAAGCACAAGAACACCTCAACCTAAGGAGGCTGTTTTTCCCCTTGTACTGTTCATCCTCAGCCCAAGAGGCAATCCACCACCACCACACTAGAGTAGGGTATTAGACCACAACGGTGGCCCGAACTAGTATAAATCCCGTGTCCTTTGTGTTGCGAATTCGTCGAGTTAGTTCAGAGATCTAGGCTAAGTTAGGGCGCGGATCGATAGGGGGGAGAGGTCTTCACGCGCACCCCAAAGTTCAAACCTTAAGGGTTTTGCTGGAACCCGTGATCCGACATTTGGCGCGCCAGGTAGGGGTGCGCCGGAGTCTTCCTTCCGTCGGCTCGCACTCCACCATCTTCATGCCCGCTCCCCATGGCGGACGCCCCTCCAGCTGGATCTACCGGTGCCCACGGCGGCGCTCGGGGGCTCCGAGCCCTCGCCCCCGCCTTGCGACGGCTGCAGTGGCCACCCAAGTTCAAGCTAGAGATGCCGCCACGCTACGACGGCGTGGTGGACCCGTCGGCTTTCCTGCTGGCATACGAGGAGGCCGTCCTCATAGCCGGGGGTGACGATAAGGTCATGGCCAACTGGTTCCCAATGGCCCTTGCGGGCGTGCCGCGCGCCTGGCTCCTCCACTTGCCGGAGTCTTCTGTCGCCACCTGGGAGGAACTGCGCGGCCTCTTCGTCACACGCTTCGGGGAACTGGCGGCCCCCGTCGTCACAGCTCTGCTCGGTGGTTCGCAAGCACCACCCTGAGATCGGCACCTCAAGCCGTACCTTCGCCAGATCGGTGTCGCCTGCAAGCGCCCGGGGGCTCCGCCCGGCAGGGCCGCGCCTGAGGCCAACCTCACCTTCAACTCGGAGGACCATCCCGCATCCACCGTCGGTTCGGGTGCGCTCCCGATGTTGTGCGCACCCACCATCTGCCACGTATCCATCACCAAGACGCTCGTCGACGGCGGCGGCGGCCTCAATGTGCTCTATGTCGAGGCCTTCAGCCTCCTTCACGTACCATTCGAGCGAGTCCGCCCCAGCAAGCCTTTCTCGGGATTTGGCAGGGGCCCCGCCCGCGCCCTGGGGCAGATCCGCCTCCCCGTGGCCTTCGGCACACGCGTCAACTACCGCACCGAGCTCATCGACTTCGACATCACCCGCATTGGCCTTCCATACAATGCCATCCTCAGGTACCTAGCTTTGGCCCAGTTCATGGCAGCAACTCATCCTGCTTACAATCTCATGAAGATGCCGAGGAGCCAGGGCGTCCTCACCATCAAGGGGTACGCCAAGGAGGCCCTGGCGGTGCTCAAGCTCACCCTCATGGCCGCCGCGGCAGTGCGACCCACCGACGCGGATACTTCCAAGGCCAAGGGAGCCGTACCAACCAAGAAGAAGCATTTCTTCACTCGGCCAAGCCAGAAACCAAGCAAGTGTTGGTCGAGGAGGATGGGTTCTCAGGGGCAACCTTCACCATAGGCGCCAACCTCGAGCCCGCTCAGGAGGAGGCACCAGTGAAGTTTTTGCGTGCAAACAAGGAAGTGTTCGCCTGGGAGCCCGACCAGCTGGTAGGGGTCCCAAGAGAAGTAATAGAGCACCACCTGAAGGTGTGCCCCAACGTACGCCCTATGAAGCAGAAGGCAAGGCGGCAGTCCATGGAGAAGCAAGCTTTCATCATCCAAGAAACCCACAAGTTGGAGGACGCTGGTGTCATTCACGAGGTTCGTTACCCCAAGTGGCCAGCGAACCCCGTCGTCATACCCAAGAAAGGCGGGAAGGAGCGGATGTGCGTCGACTTCACCAACCTCAACAAGGCCTGCCCCCAAGATCCGTTCCCACTTCCGCGCATCGACCAAATCGTCGACTCCACCGCCGAGTGCGATTTGCTATGCTTCCTGGATGCGTTCTCAGGATATCACCAGATGAAGATGGTGGTAGAAGATGTGGAGAAGACGGCCTTCCAAACCCCGTGTGGGGTGTGCTGCTACACCTGCATGCTGTGCGGACTGCGCAACGCGGGCGCAACCTTCCAGCGACTCATGCACATCGCCTTAGGGTAGCAGCTCGGGAGAAACGCTGAAGCCTACTTAGATGACATCGTGGTGAAGTCTCGGGAGGCATAGACCTTGATCCGAGACCTAGAGGAGACCTTTGAAAGCCTTCGCCAGGTGGACTTGCGGCTAAATCCAGAGAAATGCGTGTTTGGCGTCCCTTCCGGCAAGCTATTGGGTTTCCTGGTATCCCACAGGGGGATCGAGGCCAACCCAGAAAAGGTGAAGGCCATTGAAGACATGAGTCCACCGCAGACCCTCAAGGAAATGCAGAAGTTGGCTGGTCGGGTGACTACATTGGGGCGCTTCATCTCCAAGCTGGGAGAGCGCACCCAACCCTTCTTCAAGCCGATGAAAAAGAAGATCCCATTCGAGTGGACCCCAGAGGCCGGCCAAGCTTTCCATGACCTCAAGAGATACCTGACTAGCCCACCAGTAATGGTGGCGCCACGACCTCGCGAGCCACTAGTGCTCTACCTGGCTGCCACTCCGTACTCAGCCAGCGCGGCCCTGGTGGCGGTTCGGGAAGAATACCAAGCCAAGGGCGCATCGCGTTGTGCCACGCCTCCAGCAGAGACGACGAAGGACCAGAAGGGCGCCGCAAGGGCCGAAGCAGTAGTGGTAGAGGATCAGGCTCGGCAAGACAACGCCCCGGAACCAGTGAGGACTTCGGCAAGCGACCAAGCATCGGGGGCTCTACCCCCTCAGGAGGCTCCTCAGCTCCCAGGGGACGCGAGCCTCGTCAGCACACCAAACCTCGTTGAGCACCCGGTATACTTCGCCAGCACGGTGTTGAGGGACGCAAGAGCGCGATACTGCATGCGTCAGAAGCTCCTACTCGCACTCCTAGTCGCCTCGAGAAAGTTGCGGCACTACTTCCACAGCCACCCCATCAAGGTCGTCTTAGCTTACCCATTGGAGAGAGTTCTCAGGAGCCCCAACTCTGCCGGAAGAGTCGCTGAATGGAACATCGAGTTGCAAGCATTCCAGCTGGAGTTTAGTACCACCAGGGTCATCAAGGGGGGTGCGCTCACTGATTTCGTGGCAGAGTGGACAGATGCCCCAGCATTTGAAGAAGGCGAGGACCGGTCCCTCTCGCTGGGAAGCGAGGCGCCTAACGGCTGGGTCATGTATTTCAATGGCGCCTTCGAGCGTCAGGGCGCGGGGGCTGGAGCTGTACTCATCTCGCCCACTCAGTACAAGCTCTACTACACCGTACAGCTTTGCTTCCAGCAGGGCGAGCAGGTCTGCAACAACATTGCAGAATACGAGGGCTTCATAGCCGTCCTGAAGGCTGCAGCGGCGCTAGGGGTGAAGCGTCTCACCATCAGGGGCGACTCACAGCTCCTCGTCAACTTCTCCAACAAGGTGTACGAGCCAAAGGACGAGCACATGGAGGCATGCCTCACGGAGGTGCGCAAGATGGAGAAGCAATTTTTGGGCCTAGAATTGCAGCACGTGCCCCGAGGCACCAACAAGGAACCAGACGACATCACCAGAAGAGCATCCAAGCGGCAGCCCCAGGAGCCTGGCGTCTTCGAGGAGTGGCTCTTCAAGCCATCAGCAACGCCGCCACTTTTGAGAGCAACTCAGCCTCGGGAGGAACTCCCACAGTCGCTAGCCTCAGGAGCCCCAGCCTGTGGCCCGACCTTGGGAGCAAGCCTACTCTTGGCGCTCGAGCCCAAGGAGGAATGCTGGACCAAGGAATTCAAGGAATACCTGATACGAGGGGTGCTGCCAGAGAAGGAGGAGGACGCAGAGCGCGCGGACCGTCAGGCCACGACATACTGCATCCAGGACGGTGAGTTATACAGAAAGCGACAAAATGACATTACACTGCATTGCATCTCCAGGGCACAGGGAAAGAGCTGATAGCTGACATACACGGCGGAGACTGTTGGCACCACTCGCCGTCGCGAACCCTCGTCGGCAAGGCATTCCGAAGTGGATTCTACTGGCCTACAACACTCAACAACGCGACCGAGCTGGTGAAGTCCTATGAGGCCTGCCAATTCCACACCAAGCAGATCCATCAGCCAGCTCGGGGCCTCCAGACCATCCCACTCTCATGGCTGTTTGTGGTCTGGGGGCTGGATATTCTGGGCTCGTTCCCTCGGGCACCTGGGGGCTATCGATACCTCTACATCGCCATCGACAAGTTCACCAAGTGGCCGGAGGTTGAAGCCGTCTGTGCCATCCCAGCTGGCTCTGCAGTCAAGTTCGTCAAGGGCCTCGTGAGCCGCTTTGGGGTCCCCAACCGCATCAACACCGATAATAGCTCGCAGTTCACTAGTAATCTCTTCAAGTCATATTGTGCTAACCTTGGAACGCAGATCTGCTACGCCTCAGTAGCACACCCCAGGAGCAACGTCCAGGCCGAACGCGCCAACAGGGAGGTCCTGAAGGGCCTCAAGACCAGGACCTTCAAGAAAAAGCTCGAGGCCTGTGGGAGGGGCTGGCATGACGAGCTCCAGTCCATGCTGTGGTCGATCCGCACCACCGCCACCAAGCCAACAGGCGAAACCCCGTTCTTCCTCGTCTATGGAGCTGAAGCAGTCCTCCCTCACGAGGTCGAGCATCGCTCTGCACGGGTCCTAGCGTTTGATGAGACGCAGCAGGACGCCATGCGGGGGATGGACCTCGTGCTGGGGGAGGAGCGACGTCGTGAAGCTGCACTACGGGTGGTAAGATACCAGCAAGCTCTGTGGCGGTACCACTACCGCAGCGTCCGCTCCAGGACTCTTGAGGTGGGTGACCTCATCCTGAGGCGGGTGCTCTCCAAGGAGGGGCTGCATAAGCTCTCGCCTATGTGGGAGGGCCTGTTCATGGTCGTCCATGTCTCCAGGCCTGGCGCCGCGCGCCTGGAGACACATGACGGGGTGCTCGTCCAGAACGCCTGGAACATCCAACACCTCCGGAAATTCTACCCATAAAGAAAGGCCCAGTGCCTGTGAAGAAGGCCCGGTGCATGTGAAGAAAGGCCCAGTGCCTATGAAGCAAGGCCCCATGCCTGTGAAGAATCGCTGTCCGTGACACTCTCACGTAATAATGAGTGGGGATGTACACTCCCCGGAGCCTCAGGAGAGCCACCCTTGGGCCTCGGGGGCTCCCTGCCACGCCGAGTGGCAGCACTTAGCTCCCCGCTGGTGAGAAGACGTCGAAGACTAGACTAGGTGTCGGACGCGGCTTTTAATCGAAGACGTCGAAATTCTAGGCATTTGCTTTCCGAAGTTGGCTCGCCCCTCTTTTAATCAAAGTTTGCTTTCTGGTATCTATTGCTGGTTCCGTTTTATCGCTTTATGCCTTCTCCTCTTTGGTCACCCTAAACTCTCTCACGTCCCTCATGAGGGGGCTGGACAGGTACCTTCGTGAGCTTCCTCCTTCTGTATTTTTGCGAGGCACCCTCGTTCGAGCCCACAAGCTGGCACACCTCTTCTGGTCTGTACCCCACGGGCATCGCGATGTGAAGCACTGTGTCAAGGCCGGTGGTGCCTATAACCAAACCCCGGGTGAGCGATAAACCTCTTACGAATTTTTTGCAGTTCCTAAGCACATATTAGGCCAAGGAGGCCTTGACAAGAACTAGGAAACGAGCGCCTTGTGAGGAGGAGGTCACTCAAAACAAGTCGAGCTAAGTTATCCCTACATAAAATGATAATGTTACGACACGGCACAGGAACGACAAACAAAACATAGCGATTGGGACCATAGTTTGATACACGCCCCTCCGAGGCCTGTTCTGGTTCCTGTTTAATGCAGGAAGGAAAGGAAGAACAAAATAAGCGGCGCCTACAGCAGTCGAGGGGCGCAGGCCCCAGCGCCCGCCCGAGCTCAGCCGGACCCCTCCTCGCGCTTCATAGAGGCGCGACGACGAGACGACCCGCCACCGTCTTTGAAGCGGGCACGACAGCTGGTCATAGCCGCCACTACTGGAGTTGTCGCTAGGAGAAGAGCTGCCGTAGCCGCACGAGACGCGGTTGGCGCCAAGGGCGAGTTCGCCCCCATCCTCGTTGCGGCCGTCACCAAGGCCGAGCACCTCCTCACCGTCGTTCACCTCGGGGTAGTACCCCATGCGGCGACCACCTTCCCTGAACACCCTCACATAGAGGGTCGCATCGCCATCGGGCTTGAAGTGAAGGGTGCACCACCTGCCCAGACCGCGTGCATGGGCGAACGTCTGCCAACCGCGGGCCAGAGCTACATTGCCCGTGGTGGAGACCTCGACCGCAACCCAGGAAGCCCTGCTGCAGCAGCCGTCCGCCTGCAGCCAAAGCCCGCCAGGAGCTGAGGCCGGCAGCTCGTCGACAAGTAAGCGCGGGATCTGAAGCCAGTTGCCAGCCAGGTTCTCCGACCAGACGACGAACTCCAGTAGCATCTCCGCCAAGTGGAAGTGTGGCCGGGGAGGCCGCGCGACCACGGCGCGCCTCCCCTCATTGATGGACCACCACAATCGGAGCGACCCTGCCCCGCGAAGCAGCACCACCGCGGCCGGGTGCAGCCGCGGCGGGGGTTGCGGTGTGCTTACGGGATGGCCGCATCCACGCTTGGGCACCGGAGAGCCGGGCCCCTCGCGAGGGGCCTTCCCCTTCTCCGCGGCGGTGAACCTCCTTGACGGCGCCATTGGTGGCAGGAGATGAGCAAGGAAGGAGAAGAAGCGGAAGAGGAAGAGGAAAGATGGGCGACGGGAGCTCTGCCCCCTCCCATTTATACCAGGAGAAGGCAAACCGGCACCCCCACGATCATAGGTAATGATGATCTTCCTTGCACGTCGCAGGGACTTGTCACATCGGGCAGTTGCCGAGGCAGCATGGGGAAGCGGAGAGGCCCATGTCCAATCAACCGCCACGCGTCGACCGAGGCCGCAGTCTATTGGGGCCCGCAGCTCTCCGCACTTGACGCTTGGCTTCGCCTCGAAGCTAAGCCCGAGCGCGCCTTGGCCCGGGGCTACTGTCGGTGTTCTGGGAGCGGGGGTCCCTGGACATGCCTGCCTGCGGCCCACAGCATGGCTTTGCTGGCAGGCCTATACGGCCCATCTTCATCAACAAGGAATCAAGACCCTCGGGAGGGGCCAAGCCTCGCGAGACGGACGACACAAGACCTCCTCAGGAGCAGCCTCATCAGGCCAACTCATGAGGGGCGGAGAGTTCAAGGTTGGGCAAACCTCGTGAGGTTTCCATGACGAAAGCCATGACGATCGAGACCAGGCGGGCGCCAGGGGGGCGCCAGCGCGCGCAGCGTCCTTGTTTCCCCTTTGGTGCCAAGGGGCAAGCGCAGGCGCGGAGTACCGTGGCATCAAGCAAAGTTTTCCATATTGGTGCAACGAGACCAAGACCAGAAGGACGGCAAGACGGAGGTCACCATGGAGCCCAGGACGGCGTCACCGCCAGAACCTTTGGCAGGTGAAGACCACCTTTTGTCAGGATAGCTTGTACTAGCTATCCCCTTTCAAACTGGTCGTTGTTGGCTCCCTTCCCGCTCAATATTTGGGGAGAGGACCAGGGCCTCTATAAATAGGACTAGCCACCACCATAGGGAGGGAGAGAGATCATCAAGATCATCCTCAGCCACACAAATGTACCAAGCACAAGAACACCTCAACCTGAGAAGGCTGTTCTTCCCCTTGTACTGTTCATCCTCAGCCCGAGAGGCAATCCACCACCACCACACTAGAGTAGGGTATTACACCACAATGGTGGCCCGAACCAGTATAAATCATGTGTCCTTTGTGTTGCGAGTTCGTCGAGTTAGTTCGTGAGATCTAGGATAAGTTAAGACGCGGATCGATAGGGGGGAGAGGTCTTCGCGCGCACCCCAGAGTTTGAACCTTAAGGGATTTGCCGGAACCCATGATCCAACAATGTATGTATGTCGTTTCGCACATGGAGGTGACACGTTCCCTCTCGGATCCAGGAGCCTTCTTGAGGGAAGCTCCGGTTTGCAAGAAGCTTACACCAAAGATTGTCCCAATTTGGCCTAAAAATTTACTACAACATGTTGGTGCCATGTCATGACACCATGCCAAGTTTCATGATTTTCAGCCATGGTTTTGGATTTATAGGAATTAAAAAACCAAGTTTCTCAATCATTCCGGCCGAGCCACAACACCCAGATGTTTGAATTGTATTCCCATTTCTTGCATGGGACCTATAAATTCACCCAAAGACACGCATGTGATTTTTCAGCAAACTTTGGTGCATTCGAGCTTGTGCTTGTAGTTCAAATTTGAATTATGCACATTAAATGCCCAAAAACTCAATTAATGCATAAAAATGCCAAACAAACTTGGAATAATTCCAAATTTAAACACGACACTCATGTACTAGTTGCATGTTCACTATACGTAAATGTTCTAGCAATTCAAACACCATCCTTTCCCTCTGTAACAGCATTTTGTCTTTCAAAACATAATAAAAAATTAGGTATACCACAAAAAGTTTACTAGAAATAATCATGCCGGATGCGATATAAAATATCTTGGCGCACCATCTTGTCTGGCTTACGCAGGAAGCTTCGTCTTCTACAGTCCACCGCCCCCGCTTGAACCACACTTGCACGCCAGTTTCTCGCGGCACCGAGCGAAATTTTTTTGCCACCACAGAAATATCTATCTCCCCGCCCCCTCCCTCCTACCAAAAGCCACATTTCCACTGTTCCGCCTTGCTTTCCAATTTCAAATCTTCACTGCTGCTTACGGGCAGCTCAACCTCCTCGCCGGCGACCCTTCTTCTTGCAGCGCCGCCTCCTCGTCGGCTACCCTTCTTCTTGCAGCATCGCCTCCTCGCCGGCGACCCTTCTTCTTGCTGTGCGGCCTCCTCGCCGCCAACCCTTCTTCTTACTGCGCGGCCTCGTCAATATGGTCAGGTAATGCACACCCCACTCACACCATCCTCCTTTCCCGTCCCATATGCCCCGACTGACGGAGTGACACCTTCCATCGAAATCACTACCCCCCTCTTCCAATTAAGCACCGCCCACAGCCATTTTACACACAGTATAACATGGAGCTGAGTAGCATGCGGCCAAACACGCGAACGAGGTCGCTATGGTTGACATGCGTGTCGACCGGCAAATCATGGAGGAGCACCTCGTCTCTGAGGCCACCGTCGGCACTGCCGCGTAGTTATCTACTTTAAAATATAGTTCATGATGTTTTCTCGAGGCCACCGCCAGTGCCTTCTAGTGATTTGTCCTCTGTAATGTTAATATGCAACCTGATGTTCAGTTAACAGTTTGGTCCTCTGAAATGTAATGTTCAGTTAACACTTTGGTCCAACAATTGCTACATTTCATAGTAATGTTCTCAAGCATTCTTTGTTATGTTAACTGTCTTATCTTCTCATACGTGTTTCTCTGCAATGTCGTGCTCAGTTAGCTATTTTGGTTCATTTGGTCTGCTGTCCATTTAACTGTTTGGTTCAGTTCTGCAATTTGGTTTTCACTTGCTGTGGGTACAATTTTGTATTGTTATGCATGTGACACCAATCAAATTTGGCTGTACTCAATACATATTCTACTAATAGTATGGCAACTCTCAGTTAACTTGATCAAGATCTTCCTTATGTGTGTTGTAGGGAAACAATGGGAGACACTGCAGTTTACCATCGAGGTTTGTTCAAGAAGGGTCCTTTGGCTAATAGCACATTATTGTGCAGTTGCAGGAATCATTCTAATATTTAGGTTTCTTACAATTTGGTCTTGCACATGTAGGTCCTGCTGTCGGAGGCTTAGACCCACTGTTCGACCCATTTTGCATATGGGGAAATGAGATGTCCATGAATATCAATCAAGTCAAGAAACTCAAAAATATTGTTAGGATGAAGAAGCTTGCGACGAATAATAGCAAGATCTTTGTTTGCACAATGAAGAAGACATCAGACAACTATAGGATGATACCAACTCTTTTACCTTGTTTTTACCCCTTGTGCCATTTCAAAATTTACAACAGCGATTTATGCATAGCTTTGTTTTCAGTACTTTTCAAAGCAGTTCACCGATGATTACCTCTCAAACCACCTGCATGGTCAAGAGGCGAGGAAGGTATTCATTCAAAACCCACGGTACAATATTGAAGTCTTGCTGAAGAGGATGAAGGTTGGGCGGGCAATTATCCATAGCCACTGGCCTAAAGTTGCAAGGACATTCAACATCACTGAAGACTCAGTATTTGCCTTCCGCTTCTGTAGTTTCCTAGATGAGATTCATCTGTCTATTTACCGGTATGATGCTACTTTCCAAAGGTTTTTGATGCTGCATGTAAAACTTGGTGCTATTGTGTAATGGCGTAACTGAGTGCCGAAGCTATCTGATGTAATTCGATTATGAAATCCTGGTTGCTTTTATACGGATATGAAATATCTGGCGTGTCTATAAGAAATATCAGTTTGATTAGTACATGGATTATCAATAATAGGCTAATTACCCTGCTTATTGGGGTTTTCTATTGCAAACGGTTACTCAGACAACATCGTGGGCGATGAACTCAAACAACCCGCACGGTTTCTATAAAGTTGGCGTGTTCGACAACTAACAATCACACACAGCCTCCGACAGCGAACTTTTTGCGTTAGGCCACCTTGCACACACGTTTCCACACAAAGAACTATGTGGGATGTACATACCTACAGAAATGATTTTCTGGGATTCACCGTGTGGGATGTACATACCTACAGAAATGATTTCTGGGATTCACCGTGTGGGATGTACATACCTATGGAAATGATTTCTAGATTCACCATGTGGGATGTACATACGTATGGAAATGATTTCTAGGATTCACTGTGTGGGATGTACATACCTACGGAAATGATTTCTGGGATTCACCGCGCGGGGTGTACATACCTACGGAAATGATTGGGTTTCCATGCCTCGCTCGATCACACACGGCCCCAGCATGGGTCTCACGAGGGCCTATCCCGGATGATTTCTGGGTCGTGTGGGAAGGACCCCCTATCGCCCACACTCACTTGGCGACGGTTCCAAATGCCGTCGTGGAAAGGGGTTTTAAACTGTTTGTTTAGGACGTCGCTGTACCAGTGGATCAAGATCGAGGAAAAGATCGTCAATAAGAGATATTACGTGGACTTGCTTAATGAGAGATCCCAGAGAGGGGGGCTTGGACAGGGCAATGGCTCTGAGCTTGTCTGCGGTAGTCTCGGCGGGGTGCTTGTGCTTCTTCGTACCATGAGCCTCGACGGTTTTTGCCATAGCCATAGGCATCACTTAGGCCAGTGCTCCAGCGTCCATCAAGAAACTGTCAAATAGAAATAAAAGAAAAGAAACCATAATCATGAACCCAAAAGAAGAATAGAGAGGGAGTTATAGGATCAGTCCCGGGGTTGCAAGACCGGGCCTTGGCCAGAATCAACACCATTGATCCGGTCACCTTTCCTTCTTTGGGAGAGAAGAACAATGGCAGAGGCAGGTCGGGGTTTTCTTGAAGAAATGAGGAACAAGATGAGGGAGAAGCGAGGGTTAGGTAGAGAGGAAGCTGAGAGAGAAGAGTGAAATGATGGTTGCTTCGTCCGTCCAACTTACTGCTGGAAAGGAGGCGGTTTTGTGATTTGACAGCTCATTGGGCATTACTGTGATGCTTCGATCGGGGAAGTCTACCGTGCAGTTGGGCACTCTACTATGGAGTAATTTAGTGCATGGCTGGTGGACCCTGATGATGGATGTCCCACACGTTAGCGAAAGTGAGTAGCAAAGTTCCCGATGACCGTCGAGGAGTATCCGCATGGTAGAGCGAGTCCACTGTTTTTCCTGAAGAAAAAAATTGATTACAGCAAGCGTTTCCACTCTTACGATGGAGGAGTGCGAAACACGGTAGCGACTTGAACATACACACTACTCCTACTACTAGGCATGTGCAGTGGTTCATACGTCAGTACTACATAATCTTGTTGCTAGTGTAGTAAGATATGACGATAATAAATGATGTTGTGCGCATGTCAACTATATGAATAGTAATGTAACATAGTACCGCTTTTTTGACTATCCGGTCGAGAATGAATGCTGAGATCAATGTTAACAGAACTAGGTCTATAGCGCATGGAGAGTACGGTGCTACAGTACTCCATGAAACGTGAGCCATATGAAAACGGCGACTCAGTGTTAGGCAGGGTGTATGAAGGGTGCACGGGATGGGAGCAAAAGTTCCCTTCTCGACCCACTTTTGGGTGTTTGGCAGAGTGCATAAAGGGTGCATGAGTCCACACTAGTAGGTTAACACAAATACACGAAGAGGGAATAACTATATTGAGATGAGAATGCAACCAAACACACCCACACGCTTTGTGCTACAGTGACTGGTCTGCACCGTCTGATTTTGATCCAACGGTCATGTTGCGCCAAGACATGGGCATGCCCATGAAGAGGACGCCTAAACACCACCGAAGTCCCCCTTCTTCTCGAGGCGCACGACATTAGTGATGTAGGGTGCAACGGCCCGCAGAGCCCGCTCCCGGTCGACGGGAGCCAGCTCGTCAAAGACGGCGTCCAATGACACGAATGGATTTCGGTGACGGAGGCCTGAGAGGATTCGCCCGGCAATGACGATGGCAGCCCGCAACCCCTCCTGTCCAGCTCCACCCCCACCATCGCGTGTAGAAGGCTTAGCTCCTCAGAGATATAGGTGAACAAGGAGACCAGGTCAGGAAGCCGCGGCTCATTGAAGTCGACGGGGTGGTCAAACGGGTTTAGCCTGATGGCTGGCATGTTCGCGCTGGCACGACGGTAGGCATCGCGCAGCAACAACACGTGTGTGGCAACTTGGTCCACCAAGTGGCTGAGGCGATCTTGGACCTCATCACGATCGGCTCGCTCGCGCTCCAGCCGCCTCCCCTGATAGCCTATCGTATCTCCAGCTTTCTGCAGCAACGCTGCCGATGCCTCGAGCATCTTTGTGGTGGACGCCTGCCGCTTTTGAAGCTCAGTGAACTCCCGCACATAACGGAGGAGCATGGCACTCCTCTCCTCCTTGAGCTCACGGAGCTCCACGTCCTTGGTCCTGAGCTCCGCATCCTTGGCCTCGAGCTCCTGTGTCAGGCGCCTCACCTCAGACTCCATGATCTGCTGCGCCGCCATGGCACCAGATAGAAGCAATGGGGTGAGGAACCAAAGGGGGCGAAACGGCTGAAAGGCAGTGCAACCTACGGGAAGGCGGAGGGTGCCAGCCGAGGAGTGGGGAATCTTTAGGTTTTCACCATGGGAAAACCCCACTCGACGACTTCTCACACCGGGGAGCTGTGGGTTTTACAGGGCGGAGTAATCGTGACTAATTACTGCTGCGCCTGTTCCTGTCAATCAAAAAAATTAAAAATCCTGCCGCGCCTGCTCCCGTCAATCAAAAAATTAAAAATCCTGCGCCTGCCGCACCCAAAGACTAGAGAAACGATGCGGTGGATATTTAAATTTACCTGTCGGCAAGGAGATAAAAAAGGGTGAAAAAACAAATGTGGCGGCGGTCTAACTAATCGGCCGCACTAGCTCAACTAGCTAGCCACCGTGCTTCACTGATGTACTCGGCGGGAAAGGTGGTCCTTCGTGATTTGACGACTCATTTACTTGCTTCAGCGCTACGACCAAGGAGGACCCATAAAACGCGCTGTAGGGCGTCCCACGTCTCGGCAAGGAAGAATATATGCATGCACCACCCGGGAGGACCCCAAAACCACGCAGTAGGGTGTGCCACGTCTCGGCACGGAGGAAAAATGTGCGTGTAAAAATATATTGTATCAGACGTAGTAGTACCTATGGTTCGACCTTGGGACCCATCCAGTCGGTCGAAAACACCCCACTAGCCACACAACTTCATCATGCTAACGTGGCACGGAGGATAGGTGTGCTTAGCTCCGTCTCGACCAGCCACAACGTCTCTTGTTCTAGGCGATTCTTCTATTTTCCAAGCTTTTTTAGTTATAATAACACCACGGCAAGCTAGCGCCACTCTTCGTGTGTGTCCGTGTGTCTAAAGGTAGACAATGGAGAGGAGAGAGAGATCGCAGACCTAGGACCCACGAGTAAGTGAGTCAACGTTCATGCACGTGTTGACGAGGCACTCCCTCTACTCTACTCAACATAATACTGTATAAAATCAAGTTATGGGACAAAGCCAACAACCGTTGTTGTTTCACGCTATTGACTTATGCTTTGTAGTCCAGGTTGTTAGTTCGAATCTCTTATTTCAAATTTGTTAGTTTTAGGTCCAAATTTGATCAATGACAAGTGGGACCCCCATGTGTTGTTCTGATATTTCAGTGTAGGATGGTTTTTTTGAACAAACACTTTGCGCGGTTAGACAAGTAACAGCACGAGTTACACGTATTTTGCAAATTCATGAACAAAAATGACAACGACATAGAATATCACATCCACCCCGCAGCTTAGATGCTATGGTGATACTAGTTTTTACATCATTGGAAGTGAGATCCGATGGCTTGGGAGTAGTCTTTGTAATTATGCGCAATTTCCAAACTCTCCAAAGGTTTTTTTGCAAATAAAACATTCAAGCCTCGTGTGTGCTGCTGCATCTTGGATCCAACGGCTCCCCGTTGCACATATTAGGTGCTCCCTGTAGCTTAATTAGCCGCTACGGTGATATGAGCATCTAGGTTGTACGATCTATGATCAGATGGCACATGCATAGTACTTGGACTTTCTACGCAATTCCCAAACTCTCTCAGTCGTATATTGCAAAAACATTCAAACCTCATACTGTGGGCCGTTAGATCTCCGTGAACTCATCACCATAGAATCTACGGTTCGGGAGCACCTCATATTCTCCCGTGCGAGAAAACATCAGGTTCTCTCGCAGCTTGGATGCTACGGTGATACGAGCTTCGAGGTCGTTTGATCTCAGATCCAATGCCATCTGAGTAGCCTTTGTGCTTGTAAGCAGTGGCCAGACACTTTGGGGGATTTTCTGCAAAAAAAACATTCGAACCACCGAGGAGTTGTTGGGTCACAAATCCAACGGCTCCGAAGTGCTTGTATCACCAAAGCATCTAAGGTGTGGTAGCACATGATATTCTTACATACAGGAGAATATGATGTCCTCCTTCATCTTAGATGCTACAGTGATACGAGCTTCGAGGTCGTTGGATATGGGATCCAAGGGCATCTGAGTAGTTTTCGTACAAATTGTGTGCAATTCTCAAACTCATTAAGGTTTCCTATAAAAATATTAAGACATCACGTGAGCTGCTATATCTCAGATCTACAAGCTCCAAGCAACTCGTATCAGCATATAGCATCTAAGGTGTGGGGGCACATGATATTATCTCAGGGAGGAGGGGGTGAACAAGCAATCGGTGTTTGGGAGCTAGGGTGGGGACAAATATAATCTAAACAATCCTAAACAGAGCTTCACAAATTTATCTAAGGTCAAGGGGTTAACCCCCGACAATCTACATAGCTCCGCCTAAACACAACATTTGCATGTACTGTAGTACTAGACTTAATATTCATGTTTCAGTTTCCCATTCATTTTAAATATTGAATTGAGGACCATGCATGTCTTACATTTTAATCCCTTCGTTCCTAAATATTAGTCTTTTTAGATATTTCAAATGGACAGGCACATACGGATGTATATAGACATCTTTTAGAGTGTAGATTCACTCATTTTTCTCCGTATGTTGTCACTTGTTGAACTCTCTAAAAGACTAATATTTAGGAATAGAAGGAGTATTTTTGAATTCGTGTTATACATGCATGGTTTGGAAAAATAGATGCACTATACTTATTGGATTGGTGTTGTGTTCGTGTGTGTGTGTGTGTGGTAATATGATTGATACATATAAAGTTTTCTCACCACCATATTGTTCATCTTTTCAATTTGAATTTGCAATGAAAAACTTACTAGGGATACCATGAAATGTGAAATCCACGTTGATATCACTATATCACAAACTCACTCTAATTCAAGAAGTCGTCATAAATCAATTACCACGTCGAGATTACTATTTGCAAGGAAAATACGGGCATTGTAATACACATAGATTCGTTCGGCAATTTAAAAGATTCCTTTCGTATTCTCGAATGGTACCCAACGGCGTACCAGCCAGACCTTGGCTCGTGTTGATCCTCAAAAAAAACCAGGCTCGTGTCCTTCTGGTGGCGTGCGTGGTATGCACATTAGCCAACCCCAACCAGTCGAGCCTCCGTGTTTTGAGTCAAAATATCTGGCGGCCAGAATTCCAGCCCTTGGAAATTCCCCTCATGTCCCCGGTCCATAATGACTACCGATGAACAATGGAGTGATGATTTAGTAAATAGACAATGTTACCTACCATGCCAAGCACGGCTCAATTCCCTTGGTCGCCACTCCCCAAGGTCACCGGTCAACTGCATTGCATAGTACTACTACTACTACACCAGGATGAGCACAGAATTGAGCCCGTTTGTTCGTGCCTAGTACTTGAGTTAATATATCAGGGACCCCTAAAAAAAGAGTTAATATATCAGGCAATGCACTGGTACGGACGGACTATCCTTTTACTCTGCATATATAACTTGTCTGAAGTCTAACTAAGCAAAATGTTTGACCAAATCCTTTCTTAAGAAATACAACAGGACAGATGTATCGCTTGAAAATTTATTGCATGATGCAGGTTATGATATTGTTTCGAATCCGGGATTTTAAATTTCAGAAAATCCAAAAGTGACCAAAAATTCATGAAACTGAGCATGGCCACGTGATATGGCACAAATATTCCTTCGTAATTTTTTTCTTCAATTTGAGACAAGCTGCTTATGACAAGTTGCACAAATGAAGAGCCAAGTGATTTTGGAACAAAGACCTATCACGTTAAGGCGAACGCTTTCACTATTGAAATCGTGGGCGTTTACGTGCCGCCACGAGTCCCGCTTCTCATTGGCAGGTGCCGTCCGAGCAAGCGTGTGAGTCGACAGGGGGTGTGCGAGCAGACCACTGCGCCGGCTGACAGGGAGCAGACCGCTGCACAGGCTCACCTTCTCTCGTCCTCTTCGATTCTCCTGTCGTCTACCTCCAACCAGCCTGACCTAAACGTACGCCATGCCGCATCATGATGGTCTGACCTTATTCTTCCAGTTTCCTAAGGAAGACACCCAGCCGGAGTCTCAAGAACATAAGGCGCTTTGGGACGAGCTTGAACCAGCCTTGCAGGAAGATGTCGCGCCTGTCCCCGCTCCCGTTCCGGCTCCCGTCGCCCCGACTGTGCTAGCGCCCATCCCCTTGGCATTGATGGGCTGGGAGCCGCACATTGTCGCCAAGCTTGATGCCACGGGATTCCACGAGGCCCCCTCTGACTTTCACGTGCCCGTGCACCTGCCAGCGCATGCGCCTGTGCGTGCATTGACGCGCACGCCCATGTCGGTGCCCATGCACCTGCCAGCGCATGCGCCTACGCGTGCACTGACGTGCACGTCCATGCCGGTGCCCGTGCACACGAATGTCTCCACCGCACCGTTGCCAGCGCCTATCCCCACACGGGTGCCAGTGCCCCCCTCAGCGCCATGGATTGTCTCCGTCAACCGCTTCCTTGCACCAATGCCAGTCGCCTCCTCCCGCCAGTTGACTCGCTCCTGGAGACCGAAGTCCAGAACATTGTGGCCTTCCTTGAAGCTAGGGCTAACGTCCAGGAGTATCCAACAACGGAGCAAGAAGCCGCTGTCACCATTGCCGTCGGTCAGTGGCCCAATGACACATAGAGCACGACAGAGGACCCGCTTCCCACCACAAGACGCCCCCGCCGCCGCTGTGTAATCTAATTTTTCCATGAAAAACGTTCGGATTGCCATGCTTAAAATCCAAACGTTTATCATTTCCATTTATTTTAGATCGATAGTCGTATGAATGTAAAGTCAGAGTCATACTGAATGAAATCTATGGTTTGATCGATTGAATGTTCTTCTAGAGCCGTATCAAATTAAATATAAAACATCATCAAGCCACATGTATTCCTTCTCATCCAACGACCTAGACTGCTTCGATGCCGAGCGCTCAACACGTTTAGCGTGCAGTTAATTTCATGCCAAAAATAGTGCTAATCACATAATAACATGCAAATAATATCCTACTTAATATCCGTATGCACTTAATATACTTCCAGATTAACGTGCATTGCGCGTACACATTGACTAGTACTACTAGTACGTGAAACTGGTGCCGTAACTTGTGAAAGCGTCCAGATATGGTCAATGGTAACATCGCCTGCGAGTTCTTCGTGTTTGCCCATGCGTCTAAACGCAGAAGGGGAGGAGAGAGAGAGCACACATGGAACCCACCAGTAAGTGAAAGCGAATAGTACGTGCTAATGAGCCGGTCCCACTAATGTACTAAAAATAATATTACATGTTATCCATTAAATAGGTTGTGGTAATATAAAACATTATATGAACAAAGGGGGGTACAACCAACATTGTTGTTCTACGTATGTTGCCTATTGACGTGCAGCTTGAAGGCCCTGGTCGCATGTTTGATCCTCGTCCTTTATTTTGAAATTTGTATATGGGTCCAAATTTGTTTCATGACAGGTGGGCCCCTCGGTGTGTAGTTTGTGGCACTTTAATTTGTGGGGAAATTTTTTTTCCATTCCAAGTGGACTATTGGTGTGTAGTTTTGTAGCTTATTTGTAATAATCAGAGTTTTTTGCAATAATACCATGGTGCAACGTTGAAGGCGAGAAAGGTCGTGCAAGAGAGCGATGACCGAGCCAGAGGGAAATCAATTGGGGGAGGTGCGCGGGTTGCAACGGTGTTTGGAGTAGTTGTGGGCCGAATGCTATGAAAAATATAATCTACCACCAGAATAAATGCCTACATAAATTAATCCAAGGTTGGAGTCCCCCTTGCAATGTAAATAGCTCCAGCTTTGCGAGGGATGGAGAGGTAGCTTCAATGTGTGGAAGATACGGTGTGAGAAAGTGAGGTCAATCGAGAGACATATAGATAGAGAGACAGAGTGAGTGTGGTCCGACATTCATTGAAAAGATGTATATGCTCTAGAGAGATATTGTCTGATTGAGCTTTTGGGAAGGGTGAGGGATGTAAGATAGAGCTTGAGAGATGATCCGGTCACAGACATGTAGATATATTTTGTGCGTGGGAGGAAGATAGGTCAATCGATTACATATATAAAGGGACAGAGATTGAGCGAGTGTGGGTCGTCATGCGATCGAAAGAGTGATACGGGTTGGAGCGAGTGACCTAGATAGACAATGTGCGTGAGAGAGTATACAATATGAATATGTCGAATTGGGCTCAAACATGGAGATATATCGTTTGTGTCCGAGAAAGAGCGAGGTCAATCGAGACATATAAAGAGAGACGGAGAGAGAGGGGGGAGGGATAGAGAGATTGAGCGGGCGTGGCCCGCCATGAGGTCAAAAGAGTGGGGGCGGCTTGGATGGACTGACCTAGGTAGACAATCTGCGTGAGAGAGTATAAAGTGTGTCGATCGAGGCCCGACCAGGGAGATATATCATTTGTGTGTGAAAGAAAACAAGGTTAATTGATACTCGGATAAAGAGAGAAAGATTGAGCGAGTGTGGCCCGCCGTGCGGAAGAAAGAGTGAGACGGTCTCGAGGGAGTGACCTAGATAGACAACATGTGTGCGTGCGCATGAGAGGTTGGGGGCTAGATAGGCAATGCATGTATCTAGCGAGAGAGGGTGGGAGGGAGAGAGAGAGAGAGCTTGACATGGGGTGCAATGGCGGGTGTGTGAGGTAAATACATTTGGTGACAGAGTGGAAAGAGGGGGGTGTATAGTTGAGAGAGTTAGGGATCGAAACATGGAGAGAAAGAATGAACGTGTGTCAAAAACCGATAGCTTCCTAAGGTGGTTAGGAGAGGAAGATTGACCGATACAGGAAGTATGTAGCGTGTGTGCCGAGCAGGGGGGGGCTAAAAACAACATTTGAATGTAGATAGTACAAGACTTAATATTGATGTTTCAATTCGGTGTACATTGTAAGATTTGAACTGAGGACCATGCATATGGGTAATTATTTCGAATTCGTTCGATACTAGGTTTGGAAAAGTTGACATTGACTCGGTTGTTGTGCTATTTTTGTAGGTCATATGTTTGAATCCATCCAAAAGATTTCTCACTACCATGGTGTTCATCATATACATATGAATTTGTATTAAAAAGTAGCATGGATACAGTGAAATGCGAAATCCACGTTAGAATTGGAGATCGCTTTGTGACACACACTCTAATTCAAATAACTAATTATGTGACACAAACTCTAATCCATGTTAGCATGCATACCGTGGATACTGTTTCATTTTTTTCAAATAACTCCTCATTAATTAATTTATAGTATCTCGTTTTGAATGACTAATTATTTGCAAGGAAAACACAGGCGTGGTAATACATACAGATTCATTTGCAAATGAAAGAAGATTTGTTTGCATTCTCAAATCTCCTCTCAAATGTAGGCGCACCAGGCAGACCAGGGTCGTGTCGTGGTGGTCGCGTGTGTCGTACGGACGCTTAGCACCCAGCCGTCTCCCACCGCCCCCTTCCGTGCCCAGATTGCTCAAATCCCCAATTCACCGCCAACCCAAGCAAAGTTCGAATCTCCCCTCGTCTCGTCTCTTTCCCGACATCTGTGCCGGACGACGATGACGAAGACGACGGTCGCGCTTCACCACCGCACAGGAGCTACCTCATCTACGCCCTCGTCCACCGCACCAGGTGGTCCACCGACAATGTCGGCCGCCGCATCCGACATGCCTCACAGACACCGACTTCCACCACATCAGGTGCGCTTCACCGACGCCGTCTCCCACCTCACCGGGGCTACTTCACTGAGCACATCGTCGCAACACCGCCCCTCGAGGTCATTGGGGCTTCACCAACGGTCTCGTCCACCGCATCGTAGCGCTCCGCTGCCACACAAGATTTGCATCCGAGCGCGGCCAGCCAACGCCAGCGCATCACCCTCAACGGCTCTGAAGTGACCCACACTCTAGCTAGGCGAGCATGCCCAAACGCTAGTCCGAACTAGGTATCCACACATCACTCCCTTGTGCACTGTTCCGATAATGTTTGGATATCCTTTCACTGCTCTCTTAGCTTACACGCCTATGCAACTTTGACTTTAACTATTATTTCTTCTGGAGATATCATCTGAAACAAGCAAAACCATTTTTTAGCGAAGCATGATGGCGCTATGGGATCTGGTACACATCCTGCACACCCATATAACCTTGTAAGTATCTGTCCTCCGGTACAACAGCAAAGTTGATTCCTCTTATTTGATCAACCATTCACCATGTCAAAAATGTAGAGGGGGTGCAAGGAGCACAAGGCTTGCACATCCAAGCAAGTGGTAACATGGACTTGTACATGGAACATCCCAAGTGCAAGCAGAGCTACAGTGAGCATGTACAACAAGCTAGCGTAAGTCCCTGCATTTCATTTAATTCATATAGGCATGCATGTATGATTTGTGTGTAGTGGCGGATCCACGAATTCAAGTTACCAGGGGCAAACCTTTAACTTAAAAAATACGAAGGCAGTTGCACTCTGGAAATCAACATAACTTGAGAAATGTGAAGCTACATGCACTTTGAAAACCAGCTAATGATCCAAAGTAGTTCAGATTATAAAACACTAAATGATGCAAGCACCAAAAAATGCAACATGGTGTACAAGGACTAGTAACATGGTCTGTACCTTCTTGAATTATTCGTTCTCTGGCTAAAAATATCAAAGTGTAACTGCACCTATAACCAGTGCGTAAACTGCATATCAATGCAGTGTGGGAACAACATGAGCTTGTATGTTTGCACCGGAAACTTGATTAGATACATCAGATTCAGTCAGTTTAGTATTGATTGGGGGAGTTATAAAATTAGCAAAAATTGGTTTCATTTTCTCATAGATTCCCTACATACAAGCAGTTTTACAACACTGTCAGCTTTAACTATTGGCCAGAAATTAAACAGTTGAATTAGATATAATCAGGGATGTGATGTACCTGCTCGTTGCGCATGCTACTCTTGCAAGCTGCGACTATCCATTTGCGCAAGCTTGATGCCATGCCCGTGGTGCCGCCGCTACCTCCCATGCAGGCTACACCCAGGGTTGGATCTTCATATTCTTCTCCTTCCGTTCGGCTGAAGCCCTGTGACCGCCCTCCAATGAGGGTACGAGGAAGTGCTGTGTCGGTCTATCCAGTGGCGGCTATGTTAGGAGCGAACCAGACTGGAGGCTGGAGTGAACGAATTGGGATTTTTCCTGCCGTTGATCGATATGGATGGCGCTCATTTGGGCCGCGAGCCTGCTATAGGGCCTGCCTTGCACTTACATTATTGGCCCATCCAAATTGAAACATTTTTCTTCATTTTTTACATTGCCTGCTTATGCGTTGGGCCGAACAAAACTACCCTGGGCCAACCTGGACGACTCAAACTAGGTGCACACTTTCCATCCACCCGAGGCGGCCGCCCATACCAGCCCCTATGGTGGCGTCGCCCCTTGTTGTGTGTATGATTGGGGTAGTGAAAAATATTCCAGTGGCGCTTTTGATTTACCCACAGAATGGTTGAATTGCTTGTTTCTATGAACTGAGTTCGCCAATAATGTGAAGGATGCCAGTCTTTTCATCATATTGTAGATTGCTTAGATCTTGATATGCTAAATGTAATCGCATGAAATATATAGTAAAGGCCAATGTGATGTGTGTGGCTACAACTAGTCCGACTACACGTCCTCATATAACATACCAGGGATGCACCATCTTACCAGATTAACCATTTGACTTACCAATGCAGTGTGGGAAGAAATAAGTATTGGGACCACGTATCCAAGAAATTGATGCCGTGGACTTCTTCGTAGAACCTTCTAAGAGAAAAAGAAGTTGCAGTGTGCCTGACAAAGAATTAGCATAAGTTAAGTTATCGGCTTCTTGGAATTTAGTTAGCCACTTATTGCAAAATTGTTCAATTACGTTGCTTGGCTTAATTTAGTTTGCTACTGATTACATAATGCCATAACCTGTTAATCCTATTATAGAATGCGCCTATCTATGTGTTTGATACTTACTGTTAAGAATTACTTGTTTGCCTGAACTTAAATAGCTACTTAAGCACATAGATAGCTGGTCATATGTACTTCTAGGGTGCAGCAGAATTCACGTGTAATTTATGTTCTGATACCCTGTTTGTTTAAATGGTTTGCTGTTATCACTTGTGGCACTAGTAATGTTTGCATGTTCATACATAGACAACTGTCATGTTTATATGAGGGACACCATCTTTTTAACTTATATATGTGTTCGAATCATTTTGCTTACATCAAAGAAATTTACAGATGTCTGTGTTGCTGGTAAACGGTACCGACTTGTTACTTTAATACGTTGCCAAGAACTTGTTAGTTTTACTAGTTCATGTGTAATTAAATACGTTGCCAAAACCGGTTAGTTTTACTAGTTTGATGTTAGTTTCTTAAGGCTCTTGCAAAACTTTATTTATTTATTGCTACCATTCAAGCTTGTAGGATCCAACTGAAACTCCGTTGGCACAACAGGTATGTTTTCAGAAACTTCCTTGTTTACCTGGTTTGCTGCTGTAACTTGTTGTTGTAATCATCTTACAACTTCAAGTTTTCAGGATCGAATCGGAAGTCCAATTGCACAGCAGGTACATTTTCAAAAACATATGTGTGCAACAGGTTTGCTGCTGTAATTTTTTGCTCTAATCAAGTTATTGACTACTCAACTTTTCAGGATCCAAGAGAAACTCCAATGCCACAACAGGTTCCTTTTGCAAAACTTGTTTGTTTAACTGCTTTGCTGCCGCAACCAGTTGCTCTAATCACGTTACATGCTACTCAACTTTTCAGGATCCAAGAGAAACTCCAATGTTTGTTCAACTGCTTTGCTACTGCAACAACTGGTTGCAATGATGTTAATAACTACTCTTCAGCATCCAATTGAAACTCTTTAATTCCTTGTTTGTTTAACTAGTTTGCTGTTATAACTCCTAGTTGAGATGTTTTGCTAACTTCAGCTTTTCAGAATCCAATCAGAACTTTAATGGCAAAACAGGTTAGCCCAAGATCAAAGAGCGAGGTCCCCATGGACGTTGTATCATCCCACAACAGTGGCACCGGCCCAATCATGCATCATGAATTGACAACTGCTGATGCTCTAGAGGCTAAACTAGTGGTAGAAAGAGATTCTGCTTCTGCACTAGAGATGAAGTTGACATGTTGAGGAAGCAAACAGCACAATCACAAGCAGTACTCAAGACAACCATTAAATATTTGGTGGATTTCAAAACGAAGCAAGCTGAGACTGACCGCCTTGTTAAGGTCCCGAATGAAAAAAGGAAATTAAATTCCCACTTGGTAAATCATAGGTGAAATGTTCTTTCCATCATTGAATAACCTTTGTGTTGTTTGTTCATGTAATCAATCAAACCATTTGTTTTAGAGATCATGTAATAATTGTTTTTTGTTTTTTGGTTTGTAATTTTATTTGAGCACAAGTCTGTATTAACTGATAAGACTCGAAGACATTTCATTTTGATTGGTGTGCCAGATCTACAAATATGCCAATCGGGCTGAATGTGCGTTCAACAATAATAGTAGTATAGATGGACCACAAGTGGCACGCATCGGAAAGGGCCAATATGCTGTAGTAGCTTTGCTAAAAAAAAGGATGCTGTTCTAGCAAAAAAAATTACAGCGGCCTGGCTTATGTATGTTAGTTGATATTATTGATCCATATACTCTATAAGTGTTTATATGTCTGTTATTTATGTACATTCTTGGTTGATTAACTCGGTATTTGAATCTTGATACATCACTTGTGTACATATCTAAATGGGAGTACACATTATGCTGCATGTGACATTTGAGTTGGACATAAAGTGTTCCAAATATTCGAATTCACCTTAAACTGGATTCTAGCTTCTGAATTTGAGTATCGGCATTTGTAAATCATATTCATATATGACAGTGGAATACATCTTTGTCATTCTTTTGAAGATATAAAAAAACACATAAAATGATTTATAAATATTCGTATAGGAATACAAAATGGATTCGAATTTAGTTACCAGGGTAAACGTGGATGCTTATTGTCCCAAAATTCGAAAGAAGCGGCAAAATGTCCACTCCAATGTCGGCTGCCCGCAACCAAGTGTTTGGGAGATGGAAATTACTGTCTACCCATTACACGGACAATCCATCGGCCCGATTTCCACTTCTTTCAATAGGGGTAGGTTAGTAACTTCAATTAGACATGACACGACCGCCTCTGAGCCCATTCCGACATGGTGGGTGCCAAACATGGGTGGCAAAACACATTTGATTCAAGCTCGTTCGAAAGACCTCTGTTTCTCCCTCCATTTCCCCATTCATACACGGTGGGAAGAAAAACAAACTCGACTCGGCTGAAATCGATGTAGGCAAATATTTTCAATAGGGGCAGGTTTGTAACTTCACTCAGACGTGACACAACCGCCATACATGTCAGCCCCGTTCATACACTGTGGGCGCCAACCATGGGCGCCAAAACACCCTCTTCTCGCCCGAAATCACTCTGGGAAAATATTGGCGAGATGCGAGATTACCGTCCTATCCCTAACCGACGAGACGTCCAAATTTTAAACGGGACCTAAGTTTGTAACTTTCCCATATTTCAAACAAGCGTGTCCCAAAAACATGGTTCCTCGGACCTCTCCCTCCATTTCCCCATTCATACACCGTCCGCGCTAGAACACCATCCCCACACCAGCCTCCTCTATCTGCCCCGCATCCATCACCGTCATCCTCCAACCCATCCATCGCCACCGTCCTCCACCATGCCGGAGCGCCTACCAAGACCGTGTCGTCCACTGCTAGAGATGGACGTTTCTCATCCATGGAGACGGACCAAGAGCCTTGCATCGCGTCCTATTGCTTCATCGGCATCGTCGTCCGATGCACCTGTCTACCGTTGCATATCTACTTCAACGCCATCGACAACCATCGCACCCCCGATGCCTACACGGCGCCACAAGACAGGTGGTACTTCATATCTCCTCAACCTTTTGATCTCAACCAGAAAAAAGATCATAACTTGGTTACTCTACTTTCTTTTCAGCTCTTAGAATTTAGTTCTTAGTTCGAAGAAAACAATGGATGCTAAATATCATTTCTCTAGTTTGCAGCTTTAAATCTGCCATGGCACAGTCATAATACGGTTTAATTGATCATTCTTAGGGTTTAATTGATCATGTTGGTTCCGTGGTGGTTTCTTTAATAGAAATTGGAGGGGAAACCCTCTTTTGCTCAAAAAATTCTTAGGGTTTGCCCCTTTTATGATCACCATACAATCAGAATACGTGCTTCATGTCATAATAGCACTGCTCCACCCATCAAGCTAAACAAGCTTAGTTGTTCAAATATGAATCTGATATTACTAAAATAGAGTCGTTTAATTGGTCAAATGCATGTTCGCCGCTCGGGTGTGTATCTCTAGAGGGTGGCCACGGTGGGCCAGCCCACCCTGGGATTTTGGATTGTCCCAGGCCCCGATTCCCCTCTGTTCTGCTGCGCGCTTCCGATCTCTACTGGCCCCCAGCTGCCTGCCTCGCTAGTGACTTGCCATCCCCGCACGGCATGACTCTAGGAGGAGACGCCGGACTAGCAGGAGGTCAGGAGCCGCTCGGCCTACAGCATCACCGCTGCCCTGGCGCACCGCCGTGCCTACCTTCCCAGTCCGTTCATGGATCAGGTGTGCAGCACCCACTAAGACAACCCGATTTATCCTGAGATACGTCCTCAACACTCAGCACTTCAGCAGCCACTCCTCATCACCCATTTTATAATTGATTCATTACTCATTAGGCAGGACTGTCATTAGAGTTTGTTGTGTGCTGAGTGCTACCTACACTTAATGGTTCAGATGTATTTTAGTAATCTTTAGTACCTGTAAAGTTCACAGGGTTTCAAAATTCTGGCCCTAGGAACAGACACTAGTCATTTTGGATTGTTGGTCGTAGTGACATTGACCCAGATTACTACTGCAGGCCAGGTTTGTTGACAATTATACTTGTCTTTCTTACTCATTCGATATGATATCTAACTATTCACATCGAATAGTTGCAAACTGTAAGTGCTAAGACAAACTTCTTGATTCATATTTTGGACGGTCTCTTACTGCTGTTACAATTCTGCATACTTGTCCTAGTGAGCTCACAAGTAAATGATTGATTCACTACATCTATGCTTTCCTTCTCATATTTCTTTTCAATATTCTTTTAGGGTGGAGCACCCTGTTTCAAAATACTGGAACCGTAGACATGAGTGAATAGTATTTCTCTGGTGATCTCTTCCATCATGTGTGGGCAACAAACACTACATTGTATAGAAAGAAAGTTTCATTTCCAGCTTTTACATAGACTACGATCTTTTACATGGAATACAATCTGTCTACTTGCTTTGTGTCACACTACCAACACTCCACCCTTGACGCTAAACATTATGCCACCCATAATTCCTTGGTTTATTTGTTCAAATACGAATTTGATATGATTCTAATGTTCCTACTTCAGTTTTGAAATGTGTGTCTACCTTTTATAGAGACATAAGGGGTTTGTATTTATGGGTGTGGTCTGGTCAGCACGGTTGGGGTGTGAACTTTGCATATGCAGGGGTTTATAGGGAGACACTCTTTGAGTTGAATCCGCAATGCATTCCATAGATAATCTTACTACTTTTTATGTTTTCATGAATCTCAGATTCTGAACAACATCACAATGATTATGAGCTTGCGCGCATGAAAAGAATAAAGCAGAATAATGCCATGGCTGTCAAACTTGGCATTAAGGGACTGAAATCAAGTCTGCATGCAATGCAATGCAAACGCTCTCCACCTATAGATTCATGCTCAGAATATGATCCTAAGAGTGATTATGAGCTAGAGGGAGACCTAAGTCAATGTAGCTCCCTAGTGGAGGAGTCAGAGGCAGATGCCCTATCTTATTCACCCATCAAAGTGCTTGCTCTAACTTTCCACGGTTATATTGGTCGCACATATCTTGCAACTGATGCTTTGCATTGCTTCTACTTTGTTGCACTACCATTAGCTTAGTTTACACATCGTATATGTGAATACGCCCTGCCTATCCATTTTTAGTACATATTCCATCTGTCATCATACCATATTTATCCATTCAAATGTTGTTCTTGTGTATCAGACGTTCAAAAGGAAGAGGGCGATTGTGTAACATCCCAAATTTTCAATTTGGAATGTTATACATTAGATCATCATTGCATAGCATATTTTATTGCTTTTGGTGGATCCTAGAAATTCTACGCAACTCAAGGACCCTTAGAGAGAGTTGAGGATTTCGTTATTTTCATATTTGAGTTTTCTCAAATTTTGAAAATAGGATCATTTGATTTTATTTATTTTATCTTCAATTATTTCTATTATCAAAATATGAGAGAGGGAATAAAATGACTTTCCCAAAAATAAAGAAATATTGAGGATTTAATAAAAAAATCAAATAAGTTTTTATTTTGGTTTTATTTGCTATTTTATTTGAATTTAGGAAAAGTTAAACGTTTTCAAAACTGCATTTTAGGGCCAAAAAATGTTCATCCTGTTCTTAATATTTTATTTAGACGAAGAAAATTTGTTTTGGCATTTTTAGATTTTTATTTATTTTTCTAGATTTTTTTAGGCACAACGAAATTGTTTAAAACAAGAGAGACCCGCGCCCGACTGGGCCAAGGGCCTAGCCGAGCCAGGCCGGCCCAGCCGCCGCCGCCTTCCCCGCCGAACTCGGGAGGAGTCCGAGCCAGAGCCGCCTCGCCGCCACCGACCCCCTCCCCAAGTCAACCCCCCCTCCTTTAAATAGCCACCCCGGGGCCCCCCTTGAGCCGCCGCCGCACGCCGCCGCCGCCCCGCATAGCCGCCGACCCGCCGAAGCCCCGCTGGACCGAGCCGAGGTGGCCGCCCGCCGCCCGGATTTCTGAGAAAAACCGGTCCATTTTTTTAGAAAACCGTAGTTTTCGTTTTTTAAAATAAATAGATCGTTTTTTCGGTTTTTTTATTTAGCAAGCGCCCGCTCGTCCGTTCGTTTTAACGAACGCGTTTTCGTTTAGTTTCTGTTAACGAACGTTCGTTCGTTAACCTGTTCATCGTTTTTCTTTTTCTCGGATTAAATCCGCGGTTTTTCCGATCGCGATCTCTGATCCGATGTTCGTTCAAGTTTAACTTTTCGCTCGTTTATCGGAATCAGGCGATTCAAGCGCCTGGAGTTTCGTCTCGAAACCCTCTTTCCGTTTAACCAACTCAAACAAGTTTTTGCCACAGTAAAAATTGCCCTAGATCCAGAATAGTAAACAAAGCTTGTTTCTTTTGCCGTTTGCCTTTCGTTGCTTCGTTCGTTTTGGTTCTTTTTGTCAACCGGAGTTCTTAAGTTGAACTTTCTGGTTAGATCTTTAGTTTGAGTTTCACATGTGCATTAGTTGAGTACTTATTGTATGCTTGTTTGTTTGCGATAGAGTACCCGGAGTGCGCCGCTTGCTACTTCGAATCCCTAGGTTTCACGGATCATCAGCAAGGCAAGTAACACTTTGATCATACCTCCTACTACCTAGTTTTATTGCATTAGACCAATACTCACACATTGCATGATTAGGATCTAATTAAATTGTGGGTTTGGGAAGTAGTTGAGGTAGAACCTATTACCTGTTTATTATCAAACCTTTGGGAGTTACTCTTACATTTGCTTATTATGCCATGCTATGCTAGTAGACGTGGATTGGGTGAGTGTATCCATGACAAATGTGAGATTGTTAATTAATGGTTTATTTAAGGTGGCAACCTAAACACACATCTGGGTGGATTGAGGCACCTGGGTTTTCCAGCGATTGCCTATTTTCTTTTGGACCGCCACCCAGGCTCAAAGGGATCATGAGATTATTCATGCTAGAAACTTCTGTGTGCAGCCACAAGCTACTACGGGCTCTAGCATAGTTGACTAAGTTGTGCGAACTCTTACAGTGGTAGGCTAGCAGATGTAGGGGATGTAGGTTGGTACGGTCTACCCGTTCGTAAGGTGCTAGCGCTTTTGAAAGACTATGTCCCGGTCATCCGTTTCTAAAACACCATGTAGTGCGAGAAGTCCAGCGGAGGAGATCGGGTCTTGTGGGGAAAAGTGTGCAAACCTCTGCAGAGTGTATAAACTAATCATGGTTAGCCGTGTCCCCGGTTATGGACATCTTGAGTATCCAGTACCTGGATTATCATGTGAATCTCATCATGTTACTCTAATTAATTTTTGTTGGGTTTTTAATGATGAGGCTTAATTGGGATTGAGAATGCTGTCAACCATTCTCAATGTTTAACAACTACCATGATAGTTAAACAAAATTTATTCCTTTGCAGTAGGGAAAAATTGGCTTTACGCAAAAACTGTAACCATAGAGCTTTCCACCAACCAAATATGCATATAGAACAGCTTATTTCATTCCATCATTCTCTATGTGTTACATTGCCAGCATATTCCATATGCTGACCCATTTCGGGCTGCAACGTTAATGTTGCAGACTTTTCAGACGATGATTAAGGTGCCTTTAGGTCGTGGTTCTATACTCAGTGATGCCGTTGGAGTTGATGGACCCACTTATCTTCCAAGCCTTCCGCTGTTATCGTTATTAGATGGCCTTAAGCCATATTTATTGTAATAAGTTCTCTTTTGAGACACTCGATGTAATAAGTGTGTGATTGCTACTCTATTATAAATCCTTAAAGTACTGTGTGGTGTCAGCATTACTGATCCAGGGATGACACCGGAGCACAGAGATTGGACCGTTTGAGGTCTGGTCGCTATAAGATGGTATCAGAGCACACATTGACTGTAGGACACGACCACTAAGCTAAAGCCCTAGATCACGACTTACTCTTCTCATTATGAACTCTCATCTTTTCTACTCTTTTTGGATGGCGGATGCAAGGAACAAGTTCACGCAATCGGATGAAGATACACCCTTCGGACGTCACTTGAAGGAAGTCACTAGACACCTGAACATTGGAGTACCAAGCTTCACCGGAACCTAGAACGCCACACTACCTGAAGAAGAGCGCTGGATGATTCAAGTTCAAGTTCCAGGAAGGACGTTCATGCCAGTCACTGAGCCCATAGAGTTTTCTTTTGATGCACCAACATGGAGTCTAGGAAAGAGCATGGCAGCTCACATCGCCATGGGACGTATTGGAGAAGTTTACCGCAATGATCTCAAGGATACTATCTACCAGATTTGTGGCGCGGAGATGAGAACTGGGAGATGATCAGCACCAAGAAGGATAGATCAATTGCAGCTTTTATCCAGGAGTTAACCTAGCACATTCAACGTCAGGAGAACCATATGTGCGCAGACATGATAGATCTGAAGAAGGTGAGGACAAGAATCAAGGAACTAGAGGAAGAACTTAAGGCTACACGTGAAGATTATGAAGAGGAAACCGAAGTATTAGTGGAAAAGAATGACGATCTGATCAAGAAGATTGGAATATTCATGGGAGACCCTACACCAGTAGAAGAAGACGAAGAACCCAAGGAGATTTGCCGGGAGGACTACATCATCATCGATGACACCGACTCGGATCCAGATGATAGCGATGATGACTATGTTGATGAAGCTGGAGCAGATATCATGGAGTCTGCAACCGAAGAATATTTCTAGTAGACCACCCCATCAGTAGTAGTAGTCCACCATGTAAATATAGTAGTTCGAGCACTTTTGCAATAGTTAGATCGATTGTAAGCCCTTGTTCGATTGATTGAATGAAGTGAATTGTTTGCTTTTGCCTCATGTGCATATGGGTAGTGTTTTCTCTCTAGACCCCTCTCTATTCTTAAATCTCATCTTTTCTAAAACCTCAGATGCCTCCGAGACGTGACCCCGGATTTACCTTCCCACCGGAGCTCACCCAGTTGATCCAGCAGCAGAACACATTGATGCAGTTGCTAGTCTAGAATTAGAATCAGGGGAACAACAACAACAACCCACCACTACCACCACCTGTTGATCACCTAGCTCGTTTTCTTAGACTGAATCCACTGGTGTTTTCCAGTAGCACCGAGCCGATAGTAGCAGATGATTGGCTCTGCAAGACAGCAAGAGAGTTGACCATGGCAGGATGCACAGATGCGGAAAAGGTGAAGTTTGCCGCACACCAGCTGGAAGGACCCGCAGCATCATGGTGGGAGAATTTCACAGCCACTTTCCCTGTCGATGCTGTCATGTGGGACCAGTTTCAGCAGGCTTTTCGTACTGCCCATGTTTCAGCTAGAGCTATGTCCATGAAGAAGCGAGAGTTCCGCAACTTGCGCCAAGGAGGACGGACAGTTGTCCAGTATGTGGAGGACTTTAGTAAGCTAGCACGTTATGCCCCAGATGACGTCGCTACGGATGCAGCTAAGCAGGAGAAGCTTCTGGAAGGATTGAATGATGAGTTGAGCATGCAGTTGATGGTAGCAACCTTCAACAACTACCAGGAGTTGGTAGATCGTGCTCTCATGATTGAAGGGAAGCAGCAGCAAATTGAGAACCGCAAGAGGAAGTATGGACAAGGGAAGTACAATTCTGGAGCTCAGCAGAAGCCACGTTTTACCCCTAGACCGGGAGGACATTTCCAGCATACCCATGGAGGAGGTAGCTCGCACAATCACAATGGCCCCAAGAATGGTAATGGGAATGGAGGAGGCAACGGCCAGAACCGCACCAACCCATTAACCCCAGCCAAGAAAGACCTGAGCCAAGTCACTTGCTTTAACTGCCAGAAGACCGGACATTATGCCAACGAATGTCCTGAATCCCAGAATGGAAATGGCAATGGAAGCTCTGGGAAGAAGTCGAACCCTTTCAGCAGGGGACAGGTGAACCACGTTAACGTGGAGGAGGTTGAAGAGCAGCCGGATGCAGTAATCGGTAAGTTTTTGGTTAAGTCATTTACTGCACTCGTTCTTTTTGATACTAGTGTATCGCATTCATACATATCAAGGGATTTGTGGATAAGTATAAACTGCCAACCCAAGCCCTTAGGTCACCCATGTTAGTAACCTCGCCTGGAGCTGAGTATATGGCTAGACTATGGTGTGATCGGTTACCATTAAGGATTGGTAACTACGTATTTCCCTCAGACCTAATAGTGTTGGAATCTCAAGGATTGGATGTGATATTAGGCATGGATTGGTTGTCAAAGTATGGAGGGAATATTGAATGTGCCAGAAAGTCAATTTTTCTCACCACCCCAGAAGGAAGAAGGATCAAGTATATATCACGGCATGTGCCAAAGAGGACTCAAGTAAATTGTTTAACAGGAGTTGTGCAGGAGGAAGTACCAATAGTGAAGGATTTCCCTGATGTATTTCCAGAGGAGTTGCCAGGCATGCCACCGGATAGAGATATTGAGTTTTTGATTCAGCTTTTGCCAGGCACAGGGCCAATATCAAAGAGACCATATAGGATGCCCGCAAAGGATTTGGTGGAGATTAAGAAGCAGATTAAGGAGTTACTGGATAAAGGTTATATTCGCCCAAGTTCTTTGCCTTGGGGATCGCCAGTACTTCTAGTGGAAAAGAAGGATGGATCATTAAGGATGGTTGTTGATTATCGAGGATTGAATGAAGTAACCATCAAGAACAAGTACCCACTACCGATGATCAATGATCTGTTTGATCGATTGCAAGGATCTAAGGTATTTTCCAAGATCGATTTGTGATCAGGATACCACCAGTTGAAGATTCGAGAACATGATATACCTAAGATGGCTTTTACCACCAGGTATGGGCTGTACGAGTATACCGTTATGTCATTTGGTCTGACTAACACACCTGCATATTTCATGAACATGATGAACAAGGTGTTTATGGAGTTTCTGGATAAGTTCGTTGTAGTGTTCATTGATGATATCCTGGTTTACTCAAAGAATGAAGAGGGGCATAAGGAGCATTTGCGTTTGGTACTTGGAAAGCTCAGAGAACATCAATTATATGCCAAGTTTAGCGAATGTGAGTTTTGGTTGAAGGAAGTTGGATTTCTCGGACACGTTATATCGGGAGAAGGTATAGCAGTAGATCCCACTAAATTTGATACCGTCACCAATTGGGAAGCCCCAACAACAGTTGGAGAGATCCGGAGTTTTCTTGGACTCACAGGATACTACCGGAGATTCATTGAGAATTCTCAAAGATTGCGAAGCCTATGACGGAGTTGTTGAAAAAGGATACCAAGTTCATATGGACTGAGGAACGTGAGGCCAGTTTCCAGGAGTTGAAGAAACGGTTGGTTAAATCACCTGTGTTGATTTTGCCAGATCAGACCAAGGATTATGAGGTGTATTGCGACGCTTCTCGTCGAGGACTTGGAGCAGTGCTTATGCAGGAAGGAAGAGTGTTTCCTATGCCTCACGACAGCTTAAGCCTCATGAGTTGAATTATGCTACGCATGATTTGGAGTTAGCAGCAGTAGTGCATGCATTGAAAACTTGGAGACATTTTCTCATTGGAAACCATTGTGAGGTGTACACGGATCACAAGAGTTTGAAGTATATTTTCACGCAGAAAGAGTTGAATCTCAGGCAAAGAAGATGGTTGGAACTCATCAAGGATTATGATATGAGATTACATTATCACCCCGGAAAGGCTAATGTAGTAGCTCACGCGTTGAGCCGTAAAAGCCATGTCAACACCTTAATGACGGGAGATTTACCAAGGGAGTTAGCTGAAAATCTTCATGAGCTACGTTTGGAGATAGTTCCGAGAGGCTGTGTAGCAGCATTGGAGATTCAGTCTACCTTGACGGATAAGATCAGAGAAGCTCAAAGGACTGGCAAGGATATTGCCTCTATTAAGGAGAAAATGAGCAAAGGAAAAGCTAAGGGATTTCGTGGGGATGAGCATGATACTCTATGGCTTGAAGACCGTGTTTATGTGCCTAATGATTCGGAGATTAGGAAGTTAATTCTGTAAGAGGCACATGATTCACCATATTCGATTCACCCAGGAAATACCAAGATGTATTTGGATTTGAATGATACTTTCCGGTGGACCGGAATGAAGAAGGATATTGCAGAGTATGTAGCAGTTTGTGATGTATGTCAGAGAGTAAAGGCAGAGCATCAGAAGCCAGCAGGATTGCTACAGCTATTGCCGATACCCGAATGGAAGTGGGATAAGTTAGGCATGCATTTTATTATGGGTACCCAGAACTCATTCAGGCTATGACTCAATATGGGTTGTAGTCGATCGTTTGACAAAAGGTAGCCCATTTCATTCCAGTGAAAACTACCTATACCAGTGCAAAGTTGGCATAAATATACATGACCAGGATTGTATGTCTGCATGGAGTTCCAAAGAGAATTGTATCAGATAGAGGAACCCAATTTACCTCAAAGTTCTGGAATCAGTTGCATGAAACTTTGGGTACCAGACTAGAGTTTAGTACAGCTTTCCATCCGCAGATAGATGGACAGACTGAGAGAGTCAATCAGATTTTGGAGGATATGTTAAGAGCTTGTGCGCTAGATTACGGATCTAGTTGGGACGAGAATTTGCCATATGCAGAGTTCTCTTACAACAACAGTTATCAATCCAGTTTGAAGATGGCCCCTTTCGAAGCCTTGTACAGAAGGAGGTGCGGGACCCCATTATCTTGGGATGAAGTTGGAGACCGTCAGTTGTTTGGACCGGATCTGATTAAGGAGTCTGAACAGAAAGTGAAATTGATTCGCGATAGGCTCAAGGTAGCCCAGTCTAGGCAGAAGAGCTACGCGGATTCAAAACGCAAGGAGATAGTTTACGAAGTCGGAGACCGAGTTTATCTTCGAGTATCACCACTTCGAGGAGTTAAGCGCTTTGGATTTAAGGGAAAATTAGCGCCACGTTTTGTAGGCCCATACCAAGTTATGGAGCGTATGGGAGAAGTAGCTTATAAGTTAGAATTGCTTAAAGGATTTTCAGGAGTTCACGACGTGTTCCACATTTCCCAGTTGAAGAAGTGCCACGTCGAGATGGCTGACATACCACTAAGGGATACAGTGCCGCTGGAAGCAATTTAGTTGGACAGTGATTTGACCTATGAGGAGAAACCGGTCAAGATTTTAGAATATGCCAGTCGAGTCACCCGGAGCAAGGTTATCAAGTTTTTCAAAGTTCAGTGGAGCCACCACACAGAGGATGAAGCCACCTGGGAGCGAGAGGAAGAATTGCTGAAGGACCACCCTCTCCTATTTTCTAGCCATCCCGAATCTCGAGGGCAAGATTCATCTTAAGGGGGGTAGGTTGTAACATCCCAAATTTTCAATTTGGAATGTTATACATTAGATCATCATTGCATAGCATATTTTATTGCTTTTGGTGGATCCTAGAAATTCTACGCAACTCAAGGACCCCCGGAGAGAGTTGAGGATTTCGTTATTTTCATATTTGAGTTTTCTCAAATTTTGAAAATAGGATCATTTGATTTTATTTATTTTATCATCAGTTATTTCTATTATCAAAATATGAGAGAGGGAATAAAATGACTTTCCCAAAAATAAAGAAATATTAAGGATTTAATAAAAAAATCAAATAAGTTTTTATTTTGATTTTATTTGCTATTTTATTTGAATTTAGGAAAAATTGCACGTTTTCAAAACTGCATTTTAGGGCCAAATAAATGTTCATCCTGTTCTAAATATTTTATTTAGACGAAGAAAATTTGTTTTGGCATTTTTAGATATTTATTTATTTTTCTAGATTTTTTTAGGCGCAGCAAAATTGTTTAAAAAAGAGACCCGCGCCCGACTGGGCCAAGGGCCTAGCCGAGCCAGGCCGGCCCAGCCGCCGCCGCCTTCCTCGCCGGACTCGGGAGGAGTCCGAGCCGGAGCCGCCTCATCGCCGCCGACCCCCTCCCCAAGTCAACCCCCCTCCTTTAAATAGCCACCTCGGGGCCCCCCCTGCAGCCGCCGCCGCACGCCGCCTGCCGCCGCCACGCGCCGCTGTTGCCGCCGCCCCGCTGCCCCGCATAGCCGCCGACCCGCTGGAGCCCCGCCGGACCGAGCCGAGGTAGCCGCCCGCCGCCCGGATTTCTGAGAAAAACCGATCCGTTTTTTTAGAAAACCCTAGTTTTCATTTTTTTTAAATAAATTGATCGGTTTTTTTCGGTTTATTTATTTAGCGAGCGCCCGCTCGTCCGTTCGTTTTAACGAACGCATTTTTTGTTTAGTTTCTGTTAACGAACGTTCGTTCGTTAACCTGTTCGTCGTTTTTCTTTTTGTCGGGTTAAATCCGTGGTTTTTCCGATCGCGATCTCTGATCCGATGTTCGTTCTAGTTTAACTTTTCGCTCGTTTATCAGAATCAGGCGATTCAAGTGCCTGGAGTTTCTTCACGAAACCCTCTTTCCGTTTAACCAACTCAAATAAGTTCTTGCCACAGTAAAAATTGCCCTAGATCCAGAATAGTAAACGAAGTTTGTTTCTTTTGCCGTTTGCCTTTCGTTGCTTCGTTCGTTTTGGTTCTTTTTGTCAACTGGAGTTCTTAAGTTGAACTTTCTAGTTAGATATTTAGTTTGAGTTTTACCTGTGCATTAGTTGAGTACTTATTGTATGCTTGTTTGTTTGCGATAGAGTACCCGGAGTGCGCCGCTTGCTACTTCGAATCCCTAGGTTTCACGGATCATCAGTAAGGCAAGTAACACTTTGATCATACCTCCTACTACCCAGTTTTATTGCATTAGACCAATCCTCACACATTTCATGATTAGGATCTAATTAAATTGTGGGTTTGGGAAGTAGTTGAGGTAGAACCTATTACCTGTTTATTATCAAACCTTTGGGAGTTACTATTACATTTGCTTATTATGCCATGCTATGCTAGTAGCCGTGGATTGGGTGAGTGTATCCATGACAGATGTGAGATTGTTAATTAATGGTTTATTTAAGGTGGCAACCTAAACACACATCTGGGTGGATTGAGGCACCTGGGTATTCCAGCGATTGCCTGTTTTCTTTTGGACCGCCACCCAGGCTCAAAGAGATCATGAGATTATTCATGCTAGAAACTTCCGTGTGCAGCCACAAGCTACTATGGGCTCTAGCATAGTTGACTAAGTCGTGCGAACTCTTACAGTGGTAGACTAGCAGATGTAGGGGATGTAGGTTGGTACGGTCTACCCGTTCGTAAGGTGCTAGCGCTTCTGAAAGACTATGTCTCGGTCATCCGTTTCTCAAACACCATGTAGTGCGAGAAGTCCAACGGAGGAGATCGGGTCTTGTGGGGAAAAGTGCGCAAACCTCTGCAGAATGTATAAACTAATCATGGTTAGCCATGTCCCTGGTTATGGACATCTTGAGTATCTAGTACCTGGATTATCATGTTAATCTCATCATGTTACTCGAATTAATATTTGTTGGGTTTTTAATGATGATGCTTAATTGGGATTGAGAATGCTGTCAACCATTCTCAATGTTTAACAACTACCATGATAGTTAAACTAAATTTATTTCTTTGCAGTAGGGAAAAATTGGCTTTACGCAAAAACTGTAACCAAATAGCTTTCCACCAGCCAAATATGCATATAGAATAGCTTATTTCATTCCATCATTCTCTATGTGTTACATTGCCAGCATTTTCCATGTGCTAACCCGTTTCGGGCTGCAACGTTAATGTTGCAGACTTTTCAGACGACGATTAAGGTGCCTTTAGGTCGTGATTCTATACTCAGTGATGCCGCTGGAGTTGATGGACTCACTTATCTTCCAAGCCTTTCGCTGTTATCGTTATTAGATGGCCTTAAGCCATATTTATTGTAATAAGTTCTCTTTTGAGACACTCGATGTAATAAGTGTGTGATTGCTACTCTGTTATAAATCCTTCAAGTACTGTGTGGTGTCAGCATTACTGATCCAGGGATGACACCAGAGCACAGAGATTGGACCGTTTGAGGTCTGATCGCTACAGATTGCTTATCGCGGAGGAGCACAAGCAAAGTATTTGGAAAAGGTAGTGACACCTGATAAATCAAATAGCACATTAGGTGTAGTTGCAATATTACTTGACCCGCAAAACACCCCAACTCTAGCAGACTCTAGCCCTACTACACTGGTCATTTCTAATGCCCCTACTTAGCAGACCCCAACTGCAGCAAACAGTATGATGATACCAGTTGACATAGCACCAGCTCTACGACGCAAAACCCCCATTCCAGCAAAGAGTACACCAAATCCAGCTGCCAAATCCCTTTTCGAACCAGAAAGAGCCCCAAATGCAGCAAATAGGACCCCTGTTCCATTTCTTCCCAGTTTAGAAGACGAAGCTTATATTGTTGTCAGGAACTTTGTGCGCATCTTTCCTTCATGGAAAGATTATATCGCAGACACATAACAATTTCCATTCTTCCTCCGCAACTTACGCGTAAGTAATGTACTAATGTTATTCATGGTAATTACTGCATATGTTTCTGCTGATAGAAGACACAAGATTTCATTCTTTTAAATAGGCGAGGACCAAACTGGATTGCCAAGACGAGCAAGGGTTGGTTGTGCTTTTCAACCACTCGTTGATGAAGTAACGTTCCTACCTGAGTCAAGCGCACTTCGATGGCAAGCCTCTAAATGAATTTTATGTAAAGTCTCTGGTGCTACATTTATCCGACAATGACTGGAATAATCTTGTTAGACATTGGTCTCGTCTGCAGCGTAAGGTACTATCTATGATATCACATCACAATTTGAACTAAATTTATGCATTTGCCTTAACGTCTCACTTGTACGAAAACTGTTAGCATAAGAACATTCATTCTCAAGGGACCACAGAATCTCGCAACTATACTACACACTGCATTACTCTTGTGAGTACCTCTTGCCCTGTATGACCATACTTACTTTCATAGTTGTTTGATTATGTAGTATCACTGCACATGTTAGCCTCGTTATCGTCCATTTGGTGGACATTATAAGATCCGTATGGACTCTTACAAAAATTTAGAATCAACCCATGCTTTTGAAGAGGTTTAGCTCTCGAGTCCTCTTATAAGGACTGAACGTCGTCTATCACTGTACTTACATTAACAGCTACTCTGTCTATCCCATAATATAAGAACATTTTGTACAGTACACTAGTGTTCAAAACACTCTTGTATTATGGGAAGAGGGATTGGTTCATTGTGTAGCATTTTGCATCTTATGTCCCTCGCCCACCATTTACTAAAAGATATCAGATATATATTTAATCTTACCAAAAAGTTGAATACACAGATAATGCCAGTGGAGAAGTGTAGCCCATTGGTCTTGTCAGTACATTTTGTCCTATAATGCTTGTACTTCCAGGGATTGGTAGTTGATTATGTAGCATGAATCCGCATCTTATCTTCATTATCCTCTATCCCTTCCAGTATTATCATATCTATAATTACTCTGTACAAAATCTAGAGTACAGGCAATGCTTATGAAGAAGATTCTGTGCTGAAATTCTTGAGTTATCCTTCCCTTGACATGGAGAAGGGCATTATAAAGCCAGTGTTAACTATTAATGTAAGTCAGTCCTTCTAAAGCCTTTATCCTCAACTGTTGTTTAATTTGCTCATACTCCCTATCATTTACTGCTGTTTAGTTTGCTGTTTCTATCAAAATGCATGTTCGCAAGAACCGTAAGTTCCAAGTTTTACTTGTAAAACCAAATTCCTTATTCATACCATGCACATTACTCAATACTCCCTATATGTATGCTTATTTTTGTGGACTATATCCAGTGTGTGGTGAAGCAGCCCACGTTTGCACCTTGTCATCTCCTATTTTATCTTACTGATGTGGCTGATGATATGAACAACATGCCATGCACATTAACCAAAATAGATACAATGATTGTCTTTGCCCTTTATCTATGCTTGTTATGTTGACATGGTAATCCAGTGGTGTGGTGAAGCTCCCCACATTATGAACCATGCCAGATTATGCTATTGATATTTTGAACTTACTCTTTATTTTCTAATTTGAAATTGGATAGAATTGACAGCATAATTATCATCTTTGTTTATACACGTGGAAAACCTTTCATCTCTCTACTTGTTTCAGGGTGATATGACTGATGGTATGCACAAGTCTACTGAAGGCTGTGATACAAACCCTGTCGGCGTTCTGGAAATGGGGGTCCCCAGACTTGCCTGCCTGCGGCCTGCGGCGTGGCTCAAGCGCGGGCCCAGTGTGGCCCATCTTCATCAGCTCAAGCTCAAGACCCTCGCGAGGGGCCAAGCCTCGCGGGGCGGACGACAGGAAGCTTCCTCAGAGGCAGCCTCATCAGGCAGGCTCGCGAGGTGGCGGAGAGATCAAGGCAGGTGTACCTCGCGAGGAACCCGTGATGCAAGCCATGACGATCGAGACCAGGCGGGCGCCGGCCTGCGCAGTGTCCTTGTTTCCTCTTTGGTGCAAAGGGGGCAAGCACAGGCCAAGGCATCGGGCAAAGGTTGCCATTCCGGTGCAACGAGACCAAGACCAGCTGATCGGGACGGAGGTCACCGTGGAGCCCAAGATGGCGTAATCACCGGTGCTTTTGGAAGCCAAAGACCACCTTTGGTCAGGATAACTTGTACTATATGTTCCCCTTCAAAATGGCCAAGTGTTGGCGCCCTTCCCGCTCATTATTTGGGGAGAGGCCCAGGGCCTCTATAAGTAGAGCTAGCCACCACAGAGAAGGGAGAGAGACCTGGGAGAACCCTAGCAGAGAGAGAGAAAGAGGCGACGGAACTCACCCTAGCAGTTCATCGCACCAGCTCAAGAACACCTCTCGCGGGGCTGTTCTTCCCTTGTACTGTTCATCATCAGCCCTAGAGGCAATCCACCACGCCACACACTGGATTAGGGTATTACACCACAACGGTGGCCCGAACCAGTATAAACCTCGTGTCTCTTGTGTTGTTCATCATTTTCATCTTAGTTCGCACGAGAGGATCGGACGTAGATCGGTAGGGGAGAGATCTCCGCGTGCACCCCAGTGTTCGAACCTCAAGGGTCTGCCGGAACCCGAAATCCGACATTTGGCGCGCTAGGTAGGGGTGCGCCAGAATCTTTCTTCCGCTGTTCGCATGTGATCTTCCGTCGGGACATTTGGTGCGCCAGGTAGGGGTCCGCTGGAGAAGAAGCTTCTGTTCGGATCAACCAGACACAGGTGGGTAGCTTTGGTTAATTAATTATACCTATAGCGCACCCCTTTTTAGTTCAAGAATGTATGAAATGTAATGAAATCCGGCATGTTTATATGAAATCCGATCGTGTATGAATGAATTTAGTTTGATTAGTTTGAATTCTTGTATCACTGGCATTGGATGAACATGCAAAACAATACATAATAGCATTATTCCCAGGGTGATCACCTCGTTTGCAGCAGTTTCACATGTACTCCCTCCGGTCCTTTTTAGTCTGCATACAAGTTTTGTCTGCAGTCAAAGTATCTCTACTTTGACCAATCTTATAGAAAAAAGTATGAACATTCACAATGTAAAATCAACTGACTTGAAAGAAAGCTAATATGCGAAGTAAAAACGAACAGAGGGAGTACAAGGAGTTTGAGCAGCTTTCTAGCGTTCATGTACATTGCAATCAAACACACCGGCCTGGCAATTCATAGAGAACATTCAAAACAATCAATGATTATGCATCTTAGTGATTCACATGTCAGAGCCAATATTTACTTCGCAACTAAAGAATAAAGAAAAACGATCGATGTTGGGCGTCCCATTCGAAAATATCAAACGGATGTCTTCTTGCTAACACCAATGAGCAAAATTTGACAAGGTTGCCCCATTCCAAAATGTCAAATGTGTGTTGTTTTTCGCACATCAATGAGCAAACTTTGACAAGGTTTTCCCATTCCAAAATATCAAATGCCTACGATTGTGGAATGGGCAGGGTTTGCCATCAGTTCGGACATTGACATGGCACCTCGTGCTAAATAAACCAACTGTTCTTTTTGTGTAGTTCCACAAAAATCAACCAAATTCGTGCATAGCTTGTATGATTTCGCCTTTATATGTTGCAATGCCTTGAACATATTGGCACCTCCTTTCTTGTGGTGGAAATGAATGATTCGATGTATTCATGAACATTTTGTGCAGTTCCCATTGAAATCAAGTTGAGCACCCTTGTTTGCACAAATACAAAATAAGTGATTAGTATAAAGCAAACTGTACTATGAATTGACAGTTTAAAAAGGAACCTACATGGTCCATGTAGAGCACACTTTAAAAATAATGGAACTCGCCGGAAAGAATCCTAGAACAACATTGTACTTGCGCATCACAACAAAAAGATGGAGATCTGCCAGTCCTTCTGAGCTGAAGTTAGTTTGGTCTTGTGGGGAGTAATGTAACCATCCTTCAACTGCTCCTTCTGATGAGAAGATAGAAAGGGCTTCTTCATCCTGGCATAATCAGAACTAGTCACTTCACGTACTACATATTCTTCTTCAGAGGAGGATGATCATGTTGTGCAAAGACAAGAGGACAACTAAATGCTAGCATCTATGTTTGCTCGAAAAAAGGAAAGGAAATATTTAAAACTGTTGGGGAACATAGTAATTTCAAAAAAAACATCCTACGCACATGCAAGAGCATGGTGATGCATAGCAATGAGATGGGAGAGTATGTCTATGTACCCTCGTAGACCGAAAGCAGAAGCGTTTATCAGCGCGGTTGATGTAGTCGTACACCTTCACGATCCGTCCCGATCAAGTACCGAATGTACGGCACCTCCATGCTCAGCACACGTTCAGCTCGATGACGTCCTCGCCTACTTGATCTAGCAAGAGGGGCGAAGTAGTAGATGAGTTCCGGCAGCATGACGGTGTGGTGACGGTGTTGGTGAAGAACAATCTCCACAGGGCTTCGCCTAAGCACTACAAAAACTATTATGGAGGATAAACTAGAGGGGACAGGGTTGCCGGCACATGGCTTGGTGTTTCTTGATGTGTCTTGGGTGCTAGCCCTATCCCTCTATTTATATGTTGAGCCTTGGGGCCAAAACTTGGAGTAAAGGCCTCCACAAAGTCGGTTTCACCCGAAAGGCAGGAGTCCTTCTCGGACTCCAAGGCCAGACGTCAGGGTTCCTGGTGTTAGGACCCAGACGCCAGGGACTGGACTCCACAAAACTTCCTTTTGCACTTTCCAAAAACCTTGTGGGCTTTCCCCTTTGGCCCAAATAAAGTGTTCTTGTACCCAAACATTTCGGGAAACATCCAGAACCCCTTCCGGTGAATTCTGGAACCCTTCCGGAGACCAAACACTATTATCCCATATATCAAACTTTATCTTCGGACCATTACGGAGTTCCTCGTCATGTCGTGATCTTATCTGGAACTCCAAACAACATTCGGTTACCAACATACATAACTCATAAATACTATACCGTCAATGAACATTAAGCGTGCGGACCCTATGGGTTCGAGAACTATGTAGACATGACCGAGACACTTGTCTCGTCAATAACCAATAGCAGAACCTGGATGACCATATTGGCTCCTACATATTCTACAAAGATCTTTATCGGTCAAACCGAATGACAACATACATTGCTCCCTTTGTCATCGGTATGTTACTTGCCCGAGATCTGATCATCGGTATCTCAATACCTAGTTCAATCTCATTACCGACAATTCTCTTTACTCATTCCGTAATGCATCATCCCGTAACTAACTCATTAGTTACATTTCTTGCAAGGCTTGTAGTGATGTGCATTACCGAGAGGGCCCAGAGATACCTCTCCGACAATCGGAGTGACAAATCCTAATCTCGATCTATGCCAACTCAACAAGTACCTTTGGAGACACCTGTAGAGCACCTTTATAATCACCCAGTTACATTGTGACGTTTGGTAACACACAAAGTGTTCCTCCGGTAATCGGGAGTTGCATAATCTCATAGTCATAGGAACATGTATAAGTCATGAAGAAAGAAATAGCAGTAAACTAAAACGATCAAGTGCTAAGCTAATGGAATGGGTCAAGTCATTCACATCATTCTCCTAATGATGGGATCCCATTTATCAAATGACAACTCATGTCTATGGTTAGGAAACATAATCATCTTTGATCAACGAGCTAGTCAAGTAGAGGCATACTAGTGACACTCTGTTTGTCTATGTATTCACACATGTATTATGTTTCTGGTTAATACAATTCTATCATGAATAATAAACATTTATCATGAAATAAGGAAATAAACAATAACTTTATTATTGCATCTAGGGCATATTTCCTTCAAAAACATCGCAGCTGAAGCACTTCTCAAGGACAATACCACTTTCTCAGGACAGTATCTAAACAGTAGCACAACACCAATAGAGATGACAAAGCTCAATCATATGGGTGAAATCTGTGGGCGAGTACCAACCTTTGTTAGGAGGCTTATTGTGTAGAGCATACAGATCAAGCACTTCTCCAGAACCATCTGCTATTATCTACTATGGTTGCCATGCTTACTATATACTCCTCGATTAGTTTAATGTTTCCAACATCTTCTTGTGCAGTTCCACTAAAATATATGGTATCTTCAAAGAAGATCCCTGTTTGCACAAATAGAGATAATTACATATTACATTAGGAGTGGCATCAAATCAGTGGCAAAACAATTGCTCGTTCCAGCCATAGCAATAAATTAAGATGCATTACTATATCATTACTTGTGTCATCACAGTTCCAGTGCTTCATTACCGCACCAGGAGTTGATTTTTGTTTTTCTTCCGCTTGTTCTTCCCCTTCATCACTTGGTTCCATAACAGACAAGATTCGCCTCCAATGTAAGATTTGGCATGTCAATTAGGGAGCACAAGTATAGTACTAAACAACGACAATAATTTTTTGATGAAAGTGGCGAAATACAGGCCAATAGTTGTGAAATATCCTTATCTTACCTAAATGGGATATTACAGTGCACAACCATATTGGAAGTCTTGTCTCCATTTGTGTAGTTCAGTAAAATCAAGCAACATTACCGTACAAGTAGCACAACATATGAAAGCACACTGCACAATCATGTGAAAGAAGGCTAGTACTGACCTCTCATGACACGGAATTCAAACAACTCACAAGAAGAAGATCTGAACCAAATTTGCCAACACGGATAGGAAGTGAGATCTCCTCTTGTGCAGTTCCACTAAGATCAAGCAACGTTGTCGGTGTGACATTTTGGTTGAACTGCACAAAACACTCTTAAAACAAAAGTGTTTTGTGCAGTGCAACAAAAGGTCACAATAGCAACGAGGTGAAGTAGATAACCCTGTTTACACAGAGGTGCAAAGGAAACAACTAGTGCTCAATAACGGTGGATGACACAGAAGCCAACAAAAAGGAGCATCTAACTTATCTAAATGGGAAAGAAAGCAAGGCAGTAGCATTTCTCAAAAGGTGGCATTGATTCATATTAACAGAGAGATTATATTAATAATAAAATTCGTTAAACATGTAATTTTCTTTTAACTGTGGCATTGCATCCATTTTCCAGCGGCATTATTAGAGGGTGTTTGTTTACAGTGACTTTTTGGTGTAGGACTAAAAAAAGTCCCTTTCAGTCCCATCTAAACCAAATAGGAGGGACTTTTAGGGACTAAAAGTGGGCATTTGGGACTAAAGAAAGAAGACCCCGAGGGAGAGTCTTTTTGGAACTTTTTCCAACAGTTGCCCCTAGCCCGCATCGCACCTTATCTCTATTTGTTCATTACTAGGGGTAACATTGTCTTTTATCATGTCATTTAATAACCTCTAGTCCATGTTTAGTCCTTGGAACCAAGCAGGTAGGGACTAGGGACTTTTTAGTTGGGACTAAAAAAATTCCTAGGACTTTTTAACCAAACAGGGCCTTAGATTAACAACAGCTAAAGAGTTGCATGGGACAGTGGATGCACCAGCACCATGTGCATCTACCGATGTATGAAGGGGTGATGCATAGTCTGTTGCAACAAAGAACAAACAACCAAGGAGCATATTTGTGTTGGTCCCAGTTTTGTTATCTTTAGACACCTTTCCCTATGTGAGCGCAGCAAATCTATTCCTACTCAAACTCTACAGTCTTGTCCCCCAAAACAAAAAGATCAGTTTGTTACAGATGTGCGTACTGCATTTGTCATTGTTTTCCCTTTTCGACCAACGTAGGTGCTGGATAGCCAGTCTGTACTAGTACTTTGCCCCCTTCCTTTCCTCTTTGAACCACGTCCTAGATTCATGCTATACAACTTTCCCCACTACTTTCCCCCCTTTCCTCTTTGAACCATGTCCTAGATTCATGCGATACAACTTTCACCTCTACTTTCCCCCCTTCCTTTCCTTTTTGAACTACGTCCTAGATTCATGCTATAAAACTTTCCCCACTACTTTCCCCTATTCCTTTCCTCTTTGAACCACGTCCTTGATTCATGCTATACAACTTACCTCACTACTTTCTTGTTTGATCCAACACCTAGATTCGAGTGAAGAAGCGGAAAAAGCCCACATGAAGCTAGAGCAATGCATGTGGAATAAGTGAATTATACCATAAGGTTCTTGGGGTGTGGTTCGGTGGGCGACCGGAGGCCGTTCTACCCACACTATGTACGGTGGCGAGGCAGAAGGGGTCGGAGGCCCTCCCACGCCGCCGATGGGTGAAAGAGAATAGCTGCGCTGGTAGTGGATTCCTTCCCTCGCCGACGGCGACAACGTTAAGCCTCCTTCCCTTCCCGGTGGACGGATCCTACTGGCTCTTTGACCAGCAGTGAGGGGAGAGAGAGAGACAGAGAGATAGGCCAACGAAGTCTTGTTTAGATCTGGAGAGGGTGAGAGAGTGTGAAGAGAGCAACTACAAGCGTTGAGACTCCAGTGTGTATATATATAGTAGAGAGAGTGTGAAGAGTACAAACCCTAGAAAACAAGCACCGAGGCTGCAGTGCATATAGATGGAGTGGTTTTCTTGTTCTCTCCATAAAAATCATTTTAAATTGTGTACGAAACAGAACTCTTTATTTAGCATAGTGAAGAAAAATACTAGGGGAAATGCTAATACATGAAGAAAATTTAACGCTCGAAGGAGTCAACTCGCAATTAATAGTGCACGCCTCCCGGTCGTGCTTACTAACGTTCACGTGTAGTACACGGCCCTCCAAAGTTAACAACAACTGAACCACACACTGTCAAAATATCGGAAAGGTGGGCTGCACCATCCTCCAATTTTAAATATTTTGGGCACTTGTATTCGGCCTAAATCAGTGTGCCACCATATGCTAAGGGTTATAGCGGGTGCTAAGAAACTAGGGTGTATTGAGAGTAATTGCTAAGTTCACTTTGGTCATTGTACTCAAGAATACGGTCACTATATACATGATGAGGTGATTGTATGGTCACTGCAAGATCGTATAGCTCCGTATCCATCCATTTTGACCAGTCAAAGAATCCTCCTGGCACCGCCCCAGATCACTTTCTGTCTCTGTCATGCGGGCCTACCTATCATTGGGTGGAAGAAAGAAGTCAAACAAAAACAAAATTATGCTCAGGTGTGGTTATTGAACCCGAGACCTCAGGTTTGATGATCGAACAGTCTAACCAGCTACACCACCCTCACATTATGATTAATGAGAGGAAAATAACCTTTTATACATTCCTGCATTCGTGTGACAAGCATGGCGTGTTTTTTTGCGTGGGAGTCATTGGGATTTAAATCATAATCGTGTCATGTGGCTTTGGTGGTAAGGTATTTTGGGATTTAAAGCAGTGTTGGTAGTACAGAAATAATGCAGCCTTGGTCACCTTACCTCTCTCCACGTAGTATGTTGGGTCCCACCAGTCAGAGGGTGAAACAAACAAATCTCTACTACTTAAAAAGAACGTAAGGTTCCCATTTCACCTTTCTTTTCGTCACCCCTTCGTCCAACCATCCCCGTATAATATTAAATCACATTAATTTACTTACTTTTTGAACCAATTGCAATTTAATTTACTTACCAAACTTCTGATCAAACTATAAAGTAAATTACGAGAAGAATTGGATGAACATTTATATACACAATCGCATATTATGGGCACATAAATGACTTCAGATCAAAATATAAGGTAAATCATGGACAAAATTTGATGAACATTTATTTACACAATCGCATATTATGGGCATGTAAATCACAAGCTAACTTACTAGAATATTTATATCCCGTTGCAACGCACGGGCATTGTTCTAGTTAATAAGAAAAAATAAAAGCGTCAGTGGTGTATCTTACCTCACACATCTCACTACTGCTTGTGAACACAGTCCAATTGATCCCTCTATTCGCTCATGTACTATTTTAAGTGAACACTTATTATAACATGCACACAATACGCATGCATGCACTCTCACACTAGCACGCAGCGGGCAGACAAAAACTAGTTAGCACACAACACACACACACCGGCGACCGGTGACGAAGTTGAGGCCACAGGGTCGTACTTCGGTAGCCGCACGGCAATCGTGCTCACAAGGCAAGTAGAGCGACGTAGTGTGGGTGTAATAATAATCATCATTGATGGCCATGTCATCTCATGCAGATGGAGTTCATATGCGTTGCGCCACAAGTAGCGAGAGCTCGGACTTGGCATAGTGGTAGAGCAATGGGTCGACGACCTTAGGTGGCAGGGTCAACAATGGGAATGGCGGACAACAGGCGAGATACTGCACGAACTTGCGGCAATAGAGGCCAGCGCACGACTTCAGTCCGTGCTAGTGCGTGTGCATGTGCTGCAAGCTGCGCGCTGCATGCGTGTGCCACTACTAAAGGTAGAAAACTATATTTTCCACTAGTTAATCACAATTGGAGGTTTGTGTGGTCAAAATGGATGAATACAAAGCTATACGATCTCGCAGTGACCGTATAATCACCTCATCACGTATATAGTGAACGTATCGACTGTATTCTTGAGTATAGTGACAAAAGTGAACTTATATGATAAGTTCAGTGACCAATAATGCATTTTAGTCTTTTAATTATTTAGTTTGTACACTTTGATCTCTTCCAATAATTTTGGGCACTTGTATTCGACCTAAGTCAGTGTGCTACCGTATCTCGTACTACTCCCTCCATCTAGGTGTAAGTCATGTTAGAAGGTGCAGCGGGACCAAGGTGCAAGCAGATTGGAGGAGGAGAAACTTGACCGGTCCTTCCTCCAATCAAAGCCCTGATTTATGTATCTAAACGTAACAATTAATCACAACAACTAAGAGATGTCGTTTTAGCTACCATGCAGGGCCATGTATTAACTTGCATGCAAGCCGACTTTGATTTCTTGTCTGATCAACGCGTAGTTGCGCTCCATGCATTGGGTTTCTGGGGGAGATAACAAGGCAGAGTAAGGAGCGTTTGGTTACATTGCTTAGGCTGGTCATAGTGGGCATGTTACTAGTCTATGTTACTACCTTCATACTGGGTAGTAACATATGGATGGTAACATGCAAGTCTTCATTAATTGAGATATAGACTCATTTTACCTCGGGGTGTGTTATGTTACCAAAAGCATCTCTTTCCTCTTTAACTCCATGCCACATAAGCAATTTTTTCTTGGGATGTGCTATGTTACTAGTACCTAACTTACTCCCACTATGGCTAGCCCAGTTAGCCATCTTTCGATTTGCCAACCTTGCCTGGTCAAACGGTTTAGTTCTTTTTCTTACCAGCCTTGCCCCGTGAAAATCGTTGTCATGAGTGGGTGACCGATTTTTCCGTGCGCAAAGTTTGCCATCGGAAGTGAGCCAATCTGGCTCTCCTGAGCTAGCAAGGTTTTTCTAGCCCACCCAAGCTAGTTGGCCCACAAAAGCTAACATATTTTAACAGTTCCAAACGCCTAACCTTGCCCGGCTAGGCTATAAACCGTTCTTGCTAAGGATCCAAACGCTCCCTAAGTAACAACGCTCGCTAGCAACGAGGCCAGGAGGGGATTGAGATGCAAAGTTAATGGACGATGCCTAAACATTTTGGGAATATCTAATTTTCGTAAGATGACTTAACACCTAGACGGAGGGAGTACTACTCCTCGGTCCAGGTTTGATGGAATATTCGTCACCTCTTCTCTTCTTGTACATACTCCATTTGTATCTCACTTCTTGTGGCTTCGCACTCACATGATATTACTATTCTATGAACCTGTGTGTGTGTGTGTGTTTAACATCATGTGTGTGTTAGAGAGAGCGACACATCGACCTACTCCTATAGTGAGATGGTGTGTAGTGTACGATTTAGCCATGAGAGTCGGTGCATCCTCTCATTTCCGGGCGTCCGGTCGAGACAGGCGGACAGCTGCCATGCCTACTCCTGAATAGCCTGGCCCACCCAAAGCCCCTCCATCACCTGTGCGCACTTCCCGCCCGAAACGGTCAGCGCCACTCCAAAGAATCGGCGCCACATTCATGCCCGGGTAGAGCGGACGCGACCTCTCACTGGCGCCTGCGTTGAAGGGAGAAGCGGATTCAAGAGTGATGGTTTCGTCGTCCGTCTAAATTACTATTGGGTCTATGTGATTTGACGGCTCAGTGGTCATTATTACTCAGGTGGTACGACTACTGGATGTCCCATGCTTTTGGCAAAAGGAGGTACTACTAGATTACAATTTTCTCCATTCTTACAGGGGAGGAGTGCGAAAGCAGTGAAAACACATAGGCTCAGTGATTACATGGCCCACCTCACACTATCACCATATTTTCTGGACACTGTGCGACACCTAACTCTTTACATAGTACTAGTATAGTACGTACTGTAATTTCTCAGCAAGATAAATTTGTACAATACTATGAAGCTTCCAACTTCTGTTTCATGTATCTTGCGTCCAAGGTTGCCTGTTGCAACATTTCATCAAATACAAAGGAGACTAACATGCGTGCTATTGCATCTCAATGATTGACAGATCATAGCCAATATGTACTCCCTCCGTTCCAAAATAAGTGTCTCAACTTTATGCAAACTCTAGTACAAAGTTGTACTACTACGAAAGTTGACACTTATTTTGGAACAGAGACAACTAAAGAAAAAATGATCCATGCAGTCCCTAGCCCAGCAACCGTAAACCCTAACTAGGCTTTAATTTGCTGGCAACGTTGGACCTTCGAAGAAATGAAGTTTACAACCCTTTAACCATCGGGTCATTTTGTGCAGTTTCACCAAAATCGAGATGAGCATCCATGTGGCAAAGAAATTGAAGAAGCGTGATTAGAATAAGATTACTGGGACTAGTTGATGACACATAAACTCATCACAAATACAGTACATAGAAGCCAGTAGAGGTATGTGTGGGGCAAAGAAGTAGAGAAATATCCACATGGAGTGATGTGGGTAGCTGGAGCAGTGGTGCAAGCCAGCTGTAAAGGAAGTTGTACCTGAGGGATGTCGGGACGTAGCTCAACCTAGAGGAGGGCAGCGGGAGGCGGCAACTGCCCACGTCGTGGAAGTGATCAAGGGACGAAGGCCACCTCACTAGCTTTGTCAGAGATAATGGCGGGGACCCCTGATCAGGACGTGCCGACAATGGGTTTTCGCCATCGGCGACGACGACCGCATCTACACTAAGCATCCACCCCTTTCCCCGGTGGACATGATCCGCCCGGATGTTAGAGATGTGGTCGCAGTCGTTTTGTGCGAGAGTGTGAAGAGAGCAACCCTAGCAAGCAAACGTGTAGGCTCGTCCTGGCTATGTATAGAGTTGAGCAGTTTCCTTTTCTCTCCATATGAACCTATTTATATTGTGTATGTGCCACTTAAGAAAAAAACTTTATTTATAAATGGTGTTGCACCGTTCATGCGTGGTTCCCAACCCTCCATTATTTATAAGTGAGTAACTACTACTAGACGCGTCAAATTATCATGCGAGCTGCATCATCTTACAGAAATGAGCTCCATCGTGTCACGTGTGTGGTTGGGAAGACGCTAAAGACGCAAAGAGTGCTACTACTAGTACACTACGTGCGTGGGTGTGTGCACCTCTTCTCTTCGAGCATGGTTATTAAAAGTACAGCCCACTACTGTACTACCACTTGGTTATTATATATGGGCAAAGAGTATAGGTAGTAATAATGATTAATAAGCCATGAAATCACGAGGCCCACCTTTCTCTATGTTTGACTGAGGAAGCAGCCATCATTTAACTCGTCGTTGAATATCCATCCGATGCTACCTCCGCGAATAAATAAAAATCCGCTTCTACCTCCGTAGCATGGTTAATAATATAGCCATGTCAACCACGACGTAGAAAAATCATTCACATATACAATAGGGATGCATCTAAGGCTGGTGATTTTTTTACTTTGTCTCTTTCTCTTTTTGTCTCATTTACTCATTTTACATAGGAGCACGTGTAGAGGATGGATATTCCTTTCGATGGGACTTCTTCATGGGGTTTAAGACTAAGAAGCTCCGAATTATGCCCGCTGCCCACCACTCTGAATCGTGTCATCTATGATAGGGAGTAGTCCCATTGCAACAATGAGGTCCACTAGGTCTAGCACATCCTATAGGAAGAGACTATCACGCAAAAAATACATCTTGTTGCCTTCTTCCTCGTACAGTATGTACCACTGGTACGTACTACTAGTACTACTACTACTACTACTCATTCTCCTATAAACCTTGCGCTTGGCATCTCCAAAATATTAACCTTGCGATTGGCTCTTCGCCTCTTCGGGAAGTCGAGCAATAATGGTACTGCAGTATATATCATTCTAGCTATATGAGACCTAATGAATTGCTGCACGTCCACCACATGGGCGAGGGTCGAGGGGCGAGGGAGAGTGTGTACTATTACGTTTGTTTCAATATGGACTACATACGGAGCAAAATGAGTGAATCTACACTCTAAAATATGTTTATATACATCAGTGTTTGGAGTATGTACTAGTGGAGTAGTTCATATTGAAATCTACTAAAGGACATATATTCCAAACAATATGATCATCTCTCTAACCAGGGACGAGGAGTAAACGGAGGGAGTAGTAAAATTTTCTCCTCGTCATGCGAGCCACCGCGCGCATAGGCGAGGGAGCGGGTGTAAGGCATAGTAAGCAAGCTTCACCTCGCCCTGCGAGACACCGTGCCCGTGGGTGGGGGAGATGGTATACTAAGCAAGCTTCTCCTCGTTCTGTGAGTTGACAGGACACATCAAAAGTAATACGTACAAAGCATCTCGAGTGTATAGAGCCTTGCCTCTAAGGTAGGCCCCACATGGTTTGTCTCTTTTTTAACATAACGCATCAAGTCGCAATTTGTTTGTTCACCTATGGTAGACGATCCTCCATCAAGTGGACAACCATTACATGTGTCAAATTACCACGTGGGCTGCCTTTTCGTACAGAAATGAACTCCACCGTGTACCCGTGCGGGTGTGGTTGGGAAAGAGACGGGAGTATGTGCGTCGTGCGTGCACCTCTTCTCTTCATGCACATCCCCCACCTATGTGGGTGTGTGTGAGACAGATACAAAGACTTATGGCGTGTGCGTTCGTGAGTGATTTTTGTTGGGGGGAATGTATTTGTGGGAATATGTGTCGATGACATCTCAATCAAAAATTCGACACATGCAATGCGTGTGAAATAAAGGCCTATCTATATCATATATAGAGGGGGCGATCCATGAGAAGAGAGGGAGGGGTCATAGATATCGATAGAATCAAAGATAGGATCAAGTGGGTGGGTGCGAGATCGATGAAGAGAGCCATAGAAATTGTGTGTGTGAAAGTCAAAGATATAGGGTGACTGACCTACCGGAACGTCAAAGGACACACGACAAGTTTGTGGGTGGCAGGGAGACATGACTAGAGCGCTCGATGTATCGGTGTGTGGGGGGGGGAGGGGGAGGCAGAGGCCTAACTAGAGAGGTAGAATGACTCGTATATGTGTTGAGAACGAGAGACCCAGCTATGTCTTGAGGGAGATTGGTCGACATCCATACATAACTGAAGAACGGGAAATAGGTTGGGACAATGAGAGAGAGAGAGAGGGAGAGGGGTAGAGTGCTGGATGGGTGATGGAGTTGCTTCTCGAAGATGGTGGGAGGGGCCTACTAGACAAACTGAGGGTAGAAGTACAATATTATCAATAAGCGTGGGGATGTGTTTCTATGTGTGCCTGTGCATGATAGATGTGTTGGGACACATGCATGGATGATGAAGGGGAACCATGTGTTTGGTAAGAAAACCTAACTAGATCGGTAGATCAATTGTTGTTTGTCGGAGGAAGGGAGAGACATAACTAATGAGGTAGATCGATCAACGCGTGGGGAAAACAAGTTATAAGGACCTAGCTAGCTATATGTATAGCGGGAGATTGGTCGGTGTACACCCATTTGTTAGAGAAAAATAAGGCCCAGCGATACAGGTAGACAGAGAGAATGGAGCTAGGAGGTGGTGCGAGAGGCAGAGCTACTAGCTAGATAGGGGGAGGAGTGTGCGATTGTGAGATCGATGAAAAGAGGGGCGAGAGTTTACACATGTGTGGGACCGTATGAGAGACACGAGGCATGGACATAGAAAGAAGAGATGGAAGGTGCGTGTGTATGTTTTAGGAAGACATCACTGGAGAGGTTTATCGATTGGTGTGTGTCGGAGAGTTGTGGAGACTGTGGGAGAACGACCTAAAGAAAAAAATGAATGTGCGCAATGGATAGGATGCTGAGGGAGGGGTAGGGCGAGGAGGGCGTGTGCATGCACGAGAGAAAGTTAGTGCTAGCTACAAAGGTTAGAAGATTGTGTGGGTGTAAGAGACTAACAAAGATCATATTTTGATATGAAAGTGGATTCATATATTTGAATAGGAGATCATAGTGTTATAAACACATTCATGCATGGATATAGCGTTGATACGCGTTTTGTGGTTTTGCACATGTTATACCATAATGTGATAATGCATGGCGTTTGCAACTCATAGCTAAATGTCAAACAATCTAAACCATACTATACATCGAACCATCTCACATTTTATTTGAATTTGTGATAATGTGTGGTGTTTGCAACTTACAACTAAATATCAAACAATCTAAACAATTAATACTATATATCGAACAATCTCACATTCTATTTGAATTTGTGGTAATTTGTTGCGTTTGCAACTCATATCTAAATACTTGTAGGCGTAGGGGGCGGGGCACCATACATTATGTGATAAACACATTATACATATGAGATACGGTTTAGATTATGAAGATCTATCTAGAGCTTGAAATGTACTATGATTTGAAATCAACATAAAGTGGATTCAAAAAATCGAGTTCGAGTTCATATAGTACACATAGTTCATATCTAACTCGACAGTAATCATGTGGTGTGCTGTGAAGATAATACACAAACAATGGTTTAACTTCACAGTAATGATGATTGTAGATCTTATTAAAATAGAGAAACGAATTCAAATGGTTTGACTTCGCAACAATCATTATTGTAGATCTTATTCAAATAGAGAAATGAATTCAAATTTAGTTCATATTGAAGCGGTAGTATATATGTTTGGAATGAACTAAAAATGTTCATTTGAGTAGCAGGTTGCGTGCATTATGCACGTAGTGAAATATTTTAATTGAACATAACATGAATTCAAAGTTTTGAAAGGCATTTGTAGTGCCGATTGATTTGGTACAGTACATGGGACTAGACTCTCTTGTGTGGTGCGAATTGATTTCTTTTTGATTTTTCATCGACGGAAGTGCGAATTGATTTGGTACCGTACACGTTAGGCTTGTCCGGAAATTTCAACCCGGGCCTTGTTACCCCGAAATATTTAAGATATATCTTTCTCTCGTTCTGTTCCGAAAACTCCCTCCATCTCAACCCGCGCCTTGCTATCCCCAAATTACAACGCGCGGGAAAACTCCCACCTCCTGTGAAATCCCGACACGCGAAATGCCCGTGACACCCCTGAACCGAAAGAACTGCCTAGCTCAAATCGGTGGGGGTACTTTCGCAACTTACCCCACATTTCGGAAAAGCGCGTCCCTAAGCCAAGGTTCCCCACTCCCATCCCATCCGCCCATCCATTCATACACCGAGGCCGCGAAAACCCGCGAAGCCCCACACCCTCCTCCGTCCGCCACCTAGCCGGAGCCTCTTCCCCGACGACGTCGTCCACAGCAACACCTCGACGTCCCTCATCCACCGTACCGGATGAGGATCCGTCGTCGATCTCGTCATCCCGCCAGTTCAGCCACCCCATCCTCCACCTCTAAGGAGCTGCCCTGACATTCCCCTCATCTTTCGCGCCACCTCCATTCCCACACCACCGGAAGAGCAACATCATCACTGTTTCCTCGGATGAAGCTGAGGCCTAATCGGTGCCACCAAAGAGGTTGTACAATAATCGTCGCATTTTGTTCTTGATTCGATCTCACGGTGCTGCCGGCTCTCGGTCCCGAGCCGACATGGCGCGGCTCCATCCACGGCGGCGTCGCCGGCCACTTCCTCCACGGTGTCGCTCCCTCGGCGGCAACGTCCACATCAGTAGGAGCTGCTGCTGCTTTAGCTCTCGCTCTTGCTTCCGCTCTTCACTCTCAGTCCCCTGCCTGGTCTGCTCTTGCTATTGCTCTTGGTCTTGCTCTTCCTCGCGCTGCTTCTCTCTCTCTTGCTCTTGCTTGTGATGCTACTCCGATTTGGCTACGCTTTAGTCGACTGAATCGACTTTCGGGTCAGTCGATTTTCAGGGGGTGGGGGCTCGCCGGAGTTAAGGAAGAACTAGCTGCAGCAGGGAGGGGGCTCGCCGGAGAGGTACCCCACTCTCTATCTTAGGGTTTAGGGTGGGCGGTGGTGGGGCGGTGGCATGGGAATCGCCGGAGAAAAAGCTCGGCATGGCGGGCCTAGAGGGATGGCTGTGGCAAAGCGGACCGGCGGTGGGGAGTGGTTTTGGGGCGGGCGGGGCGGCGCACTATCAGCCGCGGGCGGCGGAGGGCGGCGGTTTGGCCGGTGGTGGCTGGCGGCTCGGGGTGGAGGTTGAAGATGAACTGCTACATGACCAGCTTCCCCGGCTCTTGCACGCGCTGCTGCTACTGCTTTTCTGCTACTAGTGTGTTCAGTTTCGATAGTAAAATTCAGTTTCAACAGCAAAATTCAGTTTCGACAGTTAAGTTCAGTTTCGATAGTTAAATTCAGTTTCGATAGTTAAGTTCAGAGATGAGAAGCCAATGTATTTTACATCTAGCACTTTGTGGTTATGTATTTTACATCATCTATTGGAGATGCTATTAGAATTCCACTCAGGTTAACATTGTCTCTCTTGTCCTGCTTCAGCCTTGGCGTCGTACAACTCACTCGAGCTGCTCCAACGACGAAACCCTCCATCACAGCAGAGCAGTACCCCGGGCTCCATCTCAAGATGCCTAAGATCTTCTTCCCCTCCTCTGACAGCAAAGTCAGCCGGATCATCCTCACCAACCAACCCAATCACGCTGAGATCGACATGGCTTCGCCAAAGAGGTTGTACACTTGTTGCATCTATTTTTTACTCTACATGTTATATATATTGTCCACTGAGCACACGTAGTAACGTGAAATACGATTAATTTCTCCTACTATAAGACAAGAAGTGAGGTACCAGGCAACTTAGCTATCCGTGATAGACTCTCTTGAACGATATCATTATTTATCTCTACGCGTTTGAGCTGTGCATTTGTCGATGGGCCTGGGAGTTGAGCTAGTAGGGCAGTGGCCTGGGTCCAAAGTAGTAGAAGTAGCACAAAGACATTTTTTGAGGGTAGGCTTTTCCTTTCTCAAGCCTGCCTTAGATCTTCTTCCCCGCCGCCGGTAGCCATGACAACTGCATTACCATCATCAACCGAGCAGATGACCTCGAGGACTACACGGGTCCGCAACAGAGGTCACACTCTTTCGTGTCTACTTACGTGATACGTCTCCAACGTATCTATAATTTTTTATTGTTCTATGCTATTATATTATCCATCTAGGATGTTTTATATGCATTTATATGCTATTTTCTATGATTTTTGGGACTAACCTATTAATCTAGAGCCCAGTGCCAGTTTTTGTTTTTCCTTGTTTTTGAGTTTTATAGAAAAGGAAAGCCAAACGGAGTCCAATTGACCTGGAAATTTATGGAGATTGTTTTTGGACCAGAAGAAGCCCATAGAGTACTAGAGATGGACCAGAGGAGTCCCGAGGCCACCACGAGGGTGGGGGCGCGCCCTACCCCCCTGGGTGCGCCCTACCCCCCTGGGCGCGCCCCCCTATCTCGTGGCCGCCTCGGGGACCCCCTGACTTGTACCCGACTCCAACACCTCTTATATATACCCAAACTTCCAGAACATAACCTAGATCAGGAGTTCCACCACCGCAAGCCTCTATAGCCACCAAAACCCAATTGGGACAATGTTCCGGCACCCTGCCAGAGGGGGAATCCCTCTTCGGTGGCCATCTTCATCATCCCGGTGCTCTCCATGATGAGGAGGGAGTAGTTCACCCTTGGGGCTGAGGGTATGTACTAGTAGCTATGTGTTTGATCTCTCTCTCTCTCTCTCGTGTTCTTGATTCGGCCCGATCTTGATGTATCGCGAGCTTTGCTATTATATTTGGATCTTATGATGTTTATCCCCCTCTACTCTCCTGTAATGGATTGAGTTTTCCCTTTGAAGTTATCTTATTGGATTGAGTCTTTAAGGATTTGAGAACACTTGATGTATGTATTGCATGTGCTTATCTGTGGTGACAATGGGATATCACGTGATCCACTTGATGTATGTTTTGGTGATCAACTTGCGAGTTCCGTGACCTCGTGAACTTATGCATAGGGGTTGGCACACGTTTTCATCTTGACTCTCCGGTAGAAACTTTGGGGCACTCTTTGAAGTTCTTTGTGTTGGTTGAATAGATGAATATGAGATTGTGTGATGCATATCGTATAATCATACCCACGGATACTTGAGGTGACATTGGAGTATCTAGGTGACATTAGGGTTTTGGTTGATTTGTGTCTTAAGGTGTTATTATAGTACGAACTCTATGATAGATCGAACGGAAAGAATAGCTTTGTGTTATTTTACTACAGACTCTTGAATAGATCGATTAGAAAGGATAACATTGAGGTGATTTCGTACCCTACAATAATATCTTTGTTTTTTCTCCACTATTAGTACTTTGGAGTGACTCTTTGTTGCATGTTGAGGGATAGTTATATGATCCAATTATGTTATTATTGTTGAGAGAACTTGCACTAGTGAAAGTATGAACCCTAGGCCTTGTTTCCTAGCATTGCAATACCGTTTACGCTCACTTTTACCACTTGCCACCTTGCTGTTTTTATATTTTCATATTACAAAAACCTATATCTACCATCCATATTGCACTTGTATCACCATCTCTTCGCCGAACTAGTGCACCCATACAATTTACCATTGTATTGGGTGTGTTGGGGACACAAGAGACTCTTTGTTATTTGGTTGCAGGGTTGTTTGAGAGAGACCATCTTCATCCTACGCCTCCCACGGATTGATAAACCTTAGGTCATCCACTTGAGGGAAATTTGCTACTGTCCTACAAACCTCTGCACTGGAGGCCCAACAATGTCTACAAGAAGAAGGTTGTGTAGTAGACATCATTACGTTGTGCATCGCTTAATATTACATGCTACTTTATCATCCTGTTCACCGATTAGACTCTGAGTCAGCTCCAAACTAATGGTCAAACTTGAGTTTTTAAATGGTTGTGGGGTACATATCGGGGCCACAATCAATAGTATCTATCTACTATCTGGTTAATATCTTGTGTCTACTATGAGTTTCATGTTGGGTGGGAAACAAACAATAAAGACGCCATTATCTGTATTTTTTAACTGAAGCCATTATCTGCCTGCTATCATTGGTTTTGGGTCTATCCATAGGTTGCTACCATCACTCTAGATTTCTGCATGCACTCCTTACATAATCTCACTATGTTTTATTCCTATGCATGTCAGTTATTGTACACAATGGAACTGAACATGTAGAGCAAAAGAGACGAGCCTTGCATGGCAATAAAATTTCATGCAGATGTCGCTCCATCGTAGGCACAAAGGAAGCCCTCTCCACCCATTTCAGATTGTAATCGAGAGGAAGATATCTGTTCTGAGGGGGATACGGAAGGAGAAGACCACTCCTATTTACCCCCTGAGGTCTTCGCTCTAACTTGGCATGCTGATGTTGGTTATATCATGCATATGGTGCCTTGCATTGCTTACTTTATACATCAAATATGTCATCTGCTTAGTTTAGACATGCTTTGTGTGAATGCCATCTATTTACTGTATTCATCGTTTATGTGAATTATGCAACGCCATCTTGTTTAGCCAGGCATCATATATGTGAATTTTGCAATGCCATCCTGCTTAGCCAGTCATCTTATATGTGAATTATATCAGGCCATCCTTTTTTCCGTTACGTATTACATTTGTCAACAATGTTAGTACATTCAACTACTGTTCGTGTGCATCAGCCATTTGACATGGTGATGGAAAATTCTGGAGTGAAAATAAGGTCTTCAGAGCAGACTATGCTATCTGACGAAGCGCATATCTCGCTGGTTACGGATAGCTCCTCACAGGAGGATTCAGAGATAGATGACTAGTCCTATCCCCCCTCCCGAGGTGTATGCTCTAACTTGGCAGGGTTATGTTGCTCATATCGTGTGTATGGTGTTTTGCATTGCTATTTCATTTGATTAGTTTAGACATGCTTTGTGTGAATGCCACCTGTTTAGTGTCTAATTACCATATATGTGAATTATGCATTGCCATCTTGTTGCAAGACATTATATATGTGAATTATGCAATGCCATGCTGTTTAGCCAATCATCATGTATGTGAATTATATCATGCTATCATTTTTTTGTATTACGTGTTCCATTTGTCGACAACATTTGTATATTCAACTACTCTTCCTGTGCGTCAGCCATTTGAAGCGGTGATGGAAGTATCTGGAGTGAAAACAAGGTATTCAGAGCAAACAATGCTACCTGCTGAAGCAGGCATCTTGCTGGTTATAGAGAGCTCCTCATAGGAGGATTCGGAGACTGATGACCAGTCCTATTTCCCCCCTGAGGTCTATGCTCAAACTTGGCAGGGTTATATTACCCATGTCATGCATGTTGTCTTGCATTGCTTAGTTTTTACATCACATATGGATTGCCATGTGCTTACTTGCTTACTATATAAATCATATATTTGAATTATATCATGTCATCATGTTTACATACACAACATCTATCTAAATTATGGCATGGCAACCCATTTAATAAAGACATCATATAGTTATATCATCTCATCCTGTTTAGTGTTTACAGTCATCATGTTTTGAATTATGTAATTCTGCCCGTGAATTATATCATGCTATCATGTTTCCATAGGCGGCATGTATGTGAATTATGGCATGCCAACCTATTTAATAAACACATTATATAGTTATATCATGTCATACTGTTTACATAGTCATCATATTTTGAACTATGTCTTTCCATCTTTTTTAGTTAGCCATCATAATGTGAAATTGTGTCATGCTACCCTGTTTAGTTAGGCATCATATATGTGAAATTGTGTCATGCTATCATGTTTGGTTAGACAACATAACTGTGAATTATTACATGCCCTCTTTTATTCCATTACTTTTCTTGTTTATCAGCCATTTGAGTTGGAGAGGGTGATGGCAGTATCTAAGTGAGTAACAACACGGTCTTCAGAAAAGATAGTGCTACCAGTTGATGCACATAGAACCACGGTTGTACTTTCGCAAGAACCAGCCCCACCACACATAACCCAGACTCTCGCAGATTGTACCCCTACCTAGTTGGACAGAGAACCAGCTACACCCCTTCTAACCCCAACCCCAGTAGATAATAACACAATTCCAGTTGACACAGCACCGTCTCCACCACAGAGCACCCAAACACGAGTAGTTAGTAAGGGAACTGTAGTGCCCAAAGCACGAGGACCACCACTCCGAATGTCAACTGAACACTTAAAGGAGAAGAAGAATTGTTCTCAGGTCAGGTTCTGTAGCTATGGTTCATACTCCTTTGCTCTTGCATCACTATATTTACTCATACCAACTATTTTCAAATTTGAAGGATGGAATTGAAACTCCAATGGCGCAACAGGTATGCTTTAAACTTGTTTCTTTAACTGCTTTGCTGTTGTAACTTGCTCTATGTTGATTTCATTTTCAATTGAATAAACAGTTATGTTCTCATGTCATGCACATTACAAGTGTTGTTATTGCTCTATAGTTTCCCACACTTATACTCTGCCTATTCTGCTTTGTCTTGAACAAATAATATTTGAACTATGTCTCTATCTTGATTTGGCAACAAAAACTGGAATTATATAGACCATAAAGTGACCATGGTACATAGATATATGTTTGTTTCATGTTGGAATCATGTCCACTTTACTACTAAACTAATTTACCAAAATGAGTTTCATATACAACATGGTAAACTTGGGATGTGTCTGCTTGTTTCTCTCTTAGAATGCGGACAAAATATTGGAGAAAAGTACCCCGTTATGTAATGGTAAAGGAAGTAATGCAGATAAGGTTCAAGATAGTGAGACATCCTTGCTGGTCTCCAAGAAAGCTGATAAAACTGTCTTGACGACAGTGAGAGAAGCCAGAAGTCTTGTCTTGATGTAGTGTTCAAGTTACTGGCCACTACTGCTGGCACAAGCTCTTCGAACTCGCTGCTTGAATCAGTTCGTCTTCTTGAGTCTCAACTTCAAGTTGAAAGACATCGATCAAATGTGCTGCGACAGGAAGCTGAAGGACTGAGGAAGTCCCTGTAGAATTCAGATGCATAATTTCTGGTGCAACGGCAAGCGCTGGAGGATTTAAGCGCCAAACAAGAGAAAGTTAATAAGCTTGCTAAGCATCTTGCCAGCATTATGGGTACCCAGGATATTGTTTCTTGAGCTCTTCTGAAGTGGTTTCAGTTCTGGACTTGTTTTGTTGTGGCGTTTATTTGCACTGGTCGCCAACTTTGACAACCAGTGTATATGATATGCGGCTTTGTTCCCTATATTTGCACTGGTGGTGAACTTTGATGCCCAGTGGTTGTAATATGTGTAATAGCCGTGATGGCCTAGCGTAAGTTGCTTGCTTATTTATTTCCTAGTTGTCTTGTTTATTTGTTTGCTTGTAGTCAGTGCAGTTCTTTTTCCGTGGTTTGCTAGTGGCCGCAATAACCTATTTTTTAAAACTACACTACTGTAGGATGCTGCTAACGCGACACTACGATCAGATACCCTTCGAGAAACTGTGTGCGATGCAATAATCGCAAATGGTGGGGTATGAAAACCGTCAAAAAGGTGAAAATGTTTGCGATGGAGGATGCATCAAACACGGTTCAGTTAAATTAACTGTTTGCGATGAGGAGGAACAAAAGAAATGGGCAGCCAGATGAAGGCGTGTGCTATACACAACATACGGTTCACTCAGCTGAACTGTTTGTGATTAGGCAACACAAAAGAAACGGGCAGCCAGATGAAGGTGTGTGCAATATACAGCATACGGTTCACTTGGATGAACTGTTTGTGATTAGGCAACACAAAAGAAACAGTCAGCCAGATCAAGGTGTGTGCGATATACGGCATGCGGTTCACTCAGATGAATTGTTTGCGTTAACACAAGAGAACAGAAACGGTTCAACTTAACAAGACGTGTGTGTGTTGTGCGATTGTATTGCATACGGTTCACTCGGCCCTCGTCGCCAGTGTGTGACCTCTGTGGCAACCATTCGCTCCCCAGGCGCCTCTTCGTGTACCATGGCAACCGTCCACCGACTCTTCGCCTTTCCCTCTTGATTTGGAACTGCTGTCACACGCTAGCTCTTCCTCCCTCCTCCATTTTCCTTCACCCTTCCTTCTGCCATTGTTTGATCGTCTTCTCCATGGAGGGAACAAGCCGGAAACAACCCCGTTATTCTTTCCCCGATCTGAATGATGACGTGGTGGAGGAACTCATTGATCGGTGCGACGTCATCACCTCGGCTAGCATAGAAGGTTCACTCAAGACCATTCTCGACTCAACTAATAACATCATTACAAGGAACCCAAGGGTCCAGGAATGGTTTGATCTCCTCTATCTTCTTCGTCTTGACCCTGCTGACTGGCGCGGGGACGAGGAAAGCATCGCCTTGTGTAAGTTGATGCCGCTTGATAATGATACGTATGATGTTAAGATGCCATCGCTTGAGGGCAAGGCTTGGGCACGCGCAAATGGAGATTGGGTTGTTTATATTGGGTACAACTGCGAGTGAGAACTTGTGAATGTGTACATTCGTCACCGGGTTCCACTTAAAAAAATCTCAGATGACTGCCCAGAGGTTGAGTACACCGGTATTCTACGTGAGTTCAAATACGATCATGCTGACTATAGTCTACGAAAGATAGCAATTTGTCGAGTTCCCAACCTCTCTTGGGGTTATAGGAATGCTTTTGTTGTTGCTATATTCGACAAGCTTGTTTCCTTCCTTCATGGTTCTACTCGATGGATATTGCTCAAAAATCAGTTTCTATACACGGATTAGTACTATGATGCAATTCAATACGAGGGTCTTGTGTTTGCTGCCACCACTCGTGGCACTATTTTTGCATGGAATCCTTAAGATTTCGGTACGTTTGTCTTCCATCGTAATTATAATTGTTTCATCCACATGCATGCGGGTTAGCTACTTTCCCTTTACTAATTATCCTTCTTGTGTTTCCAAGGTCCTGTGAACATTCCACCACCTATACTTGAAAATTTTATTCACGAGCATGAGCACGAGCAGGACCCATATACTCAGTGGTGCCTGGAAACTTATTCTGATGGATCACCTCTTCTTGTCTGTATACGGGGCACGCTGATGTTACTAAGGAATCACGTGTTGTCTCGCATGGTCGCACTCTCCGGACCTATTCCAACATCCGTTGCAGGGTATTCGGGATGGATACTAGTGTACTAGTGCCAACACCTTCTCCCTGGTTCAGTATTGAAAGTCTTGGAGGAAACTCACTCTTCCTTGGACAAAACTATCCAATGATGGTGGAAGGCGATCCAGTTGTTGTTGACACAACGTTAGTACCATTTATGAGAAGCAACTGTATCTATACCTTAGACATTACTATGCTTCCCTACCGTCCCAATATGGGTCCTAACATAGGCCGCTTCAGCCTCGATGATCAGTCCTGTGTTGGTCTTGAGATTGACAGTAGTTGGCCCTTCCCAGAGAATCACTTCTGGTTCAAAGCAAGCGTTTCCAACGCCGATGAGTGGTTGAGCGGAAGTTCATTTCATCACTTTTTTATTTGTTGTGTGAGAAAAACTTTACTATAATATTTTGTTGGAAATGATCTATATTCCAACGTGTATCCCCTTGTCGTTGTGGGTTGATTACTTGTTGTATGTAATCAATGTTACATTTGCATATGCGTCCATGAACTCACGCCTGCTAGTGGTGTCCACATGAATAGTGCTAGTGATTTTAGTTGCAAAAATTAGATAGTGCTAGTGATTTGTAGCTGCATATTTTGACAAATCATAGTGTTACAAGGTTAACAAATGGCAATGTTACTAGACAAACAAATGTCAATCTTTCTAGTTTGAGAAATGGAAACATACCCAAAATGACAGATATGCAAATCTTACCCAATTGTTTGTACGTGGTTGCACACGGGTCATGCAAAACAACCGTTTGCGTTGAAGGGATGCAGAAATCCTCCTCGACACATTTTCCCTTGGCTTCCTAGGGAAGCTGTCGGTTTGCATACAAGATTTCTAACTAAAATGTTTGCGACGAGTGTTTTATATTTAAAAACCATTGACGTTTTTTTCAAAAGGAAATCATTCGATAAGTCTATACATTAAGAGAGAAAAATGCAAGTTCGTTCAAAACATATCATTCATTCAGTCACACTACGAATTTATATTCATATATGATCGAGAATTCGAGATACAGTATTAGACCCCAAAAAAACTATTTCCGGCGGCGGCGGAGGCGGCGTGCCGCGCCGTCATTTTCGTTGTCGTCCTCCAGGACACTGTTGTTGAAGTCTTCCAGGAAGCACAAAATGTTCTTCACTTGTAAATCAAACATCATGTCGTCGCGCGATCGACGGGCTGCGCGCGGGAGGATGGCAACTGGCACCACTGAGACGTGGTGGTCGACGGCAGCGTCCCATGCCGCTGAAGGGGGGGCGCACGGGTGATACGTCTCCATCATATCTATAATTTTTTATTGTTCCATGCCAATATTCTACAACTTTCATATACTTTTGGCAACTTTTTATACTATTTTTGGGACTAACATATTGATCCGGTGCTCAGTGCCAGTTCTTGTTTATTGCATCTTTTTTGTTTCGCAGAAAATCCATATCAAACCGAGTCCGAATGGGATAAAAACTGACGGAGATTTTTTGGAATATATGTGATTTTTGGGAAGAAGAATCAACGCCAGACGATGCCCGAGGGGGCCACGAGGCAGGGGGCGCGCCCTAGGGGGTCAGGCACGCCCTGGGCCCTCGTGGCCACCCCGTAAAGCAGTTGGTGCCCTTCTTTCGCCGCAAGAAAGCCAATATCCGGATAAAAATCGTGTCCAAAATTCAGCCTAATCGGAGTTACGGATCTCCAGGAATTTCAGAAACGGTGAAAGGGCAGAATCAGCCAACGCAGAAACAGACAGAGACAGATCCAATCTCGGAGGGGCTCTCGCCCCTCCCATGCCATGGAGTCCATGGACCAGAGGGTAAAACCTTCTCCCATCTAGGTAGAAGGTCAAGGAAGAAGAAGGGGGGCCTCTCCCCCTCTCTTCCGGTGGCGCCGGAACACCGCCGGGGGCCATCATCATCACCGCAATCTACACCAACAACTTGACCGCGATCATCACCAACTCTTCCCCCCTCTATGCAGCGGTGTAACCCCTCTTTTACCCACTGTAATCTCTACTTAAACATGGTTCTCAATGCTATATATTATTTCCCAATGATGTATGGCTATCCTATGATGTTTGAGTAGATTTGTTTCGTCCTATGGGATAATTGATGATCGTGATTGGTTTGAGTTGCATGTTTTATTATTGGTGTTGTCCTATGGTGCTCTCCGTGTTGCGCAACGTGAGGGATCCCCGCTGTAGGGTTTGCAATATGTTCATGATTTTCTTATGGTGGGTGGCATGAGTGATAGAAACACAGACCCGAGTAAGTAGGTTGTTTGCGTATGGGAATAAAGAGGACTTGATGCCTTATAATGCTATGGTTGGGTTTTACATTAATGATCTTTAGTAGTTGCGGATGCTTGATAGAGTTCCAATCATAATTGCATATGATCCAAGAAGAGAAAGTATGTTAGCTTATGCCTCTCCCTCAAATAAAATTGCAATAATGATTACCGGTCTAGTTACAAAAATCTCTCTACTGAAACTAATTTAGTCGTGTCTTCATCTAAATAGCCCCTACTTTTCATTTACATGTTCTTTATAATCTTGCAAACCTATCCAACAACACCTATAAAGTACTTCTAGTTTCATACTTGTTCTAGGTAAAGCGAACGTTAAGCGTGCGTAGAGTTGCATCGGTGGTGGATAGAACTTGAGGGAATATTTGTTCTACCTTTAGCTCCTCGTTGGGTTCGACACTCTTACTTATTGAAAGAGGCTAAAATTGATCCCCTATACTTGTGGGTTATCAAGACCTTTTTCTGGCACCGTGGCCGGGGAGTTATAGCGTGGGGTGAATATTCTCGTGTGTGCTTGTTTGCTTTATCACGAAGTAGTTTGTATTTGTCGTTCTAACTTGTTCTCTATCTTTAGTTATGGGTAGGAAACGCAAAGTACCAAAAAAATAGTTGTACCTACTACACCAATGGTTGAAGAACCACTCAAAATCTATCACACTCCTGAAGCTTTTTACTTGGATCATCTTCGATCCCTTTGTGCTCGTGCTGAAACCCCCACTAGCTTAGTTGAGGGAAAATCTTTAGATGAGCATGCTTGTTATGTGCGACACCGCTTATCTCAAGAAGGGAAAATTTTACTGGATCAAATTCATCGTTTGCAATGCTATGCTTGGAATTTATGTGAAATATATGATGTTACTTGTTGTTCTGAAAACCCTAAGAAACACCTTCCCTACCAATCTGAGTTTAGTGATAATGGAATCGTATCTTCGTATGCTAAGGGTGTTTATAATTACTATGATGTTCAACAAATTGAAGAATTTGTTGCTTTTTTAAGGGTGCTTATGAAATTGCTTCTTTGATTGAAAAGTATGATGCTACTCGTTACAAATCTAAAAATTTCGCCATACTTAAATATTTTTATGATAATTATGCTTCTAATGTCTATGTTAAACCATATATTGAGGACTCCTCTGCTGTCCGAGAAGAGACTAATATTTTGCGGGAGTCTATGGAAGAAGGAATTGATGAAACTGTGAGCTCATTGGATGAAAAAGATGATGAGGAGAGCAAAGAACAAAAGGAGGAAGAGTGGATTAGCTACCCGTGCTCACCTTGTAATGAAAGTAACTCTTCAACTCATACATTATTTAATTTCCCTTCGTGCTTACCGAAGGATGATTGCTATGATGATTGTTATGATCACATTGATTCTTTTGAAATATCCCTTTTTGATGATGCTTGATGTGCTTGTGGCCAAGATGCCAATATGAATTATGCTTATGGAGATGAACTTGCTATAGTTCCTTATGTTAAACATGAAATTGTTGCTATTCCACCCACGCATGATAGTCCTATTATCTTTCTGAATTCTCCCGACTACACTACATCGGAGAAGTTTGCCCTTATTAAGGATTATATTGATGGGTTGCGTTTTACTACTACACATGATGATTTTGATAAATATAATATGCATGTTTCCAATTATTCTTGCAATTATTATGAGAGAGGAACTACATCTCCGCCTCTCCATGTTTCCAATATGATAAAATTGCAAGAAACTATTTATACTATGCATTAGGCTTTACTATGTGTGCATGAATTATTCTTTTATGACATGTCGATGCATAGGAAGAGAGTTAGACTTCGTTGTTGCATTATGTTGCTTTGTTCTCAGTACTAAACCACAAATCATTGTTAATTAAAATTGGCTTTCATATACCTTGGGATCCAGGTGGATTCATTACTTGAGCACCTTATGCCTAGCTTAATGGCTTTAAAGAAAGCGCTGCCAGGGAGACAACCCGGAAGTTTTAGAGAGTTAGTTATTTCTGTTGAGTTCTTTTATATAGTTTAAAAACAAAAAAATAAAGAGGGGAACCCAAAACTTTTCAAAAAGGAAAGTGAAAGTGAGAGAGACAAGCATTGTTGAAGTGGGGGAGCTCCTTGAACTTTGTTCATGCTCACGGAAACTTTGTGAATCTTGATTACAGAAACTTTTCAAGAAAATTAATTATCCCCTTGTACAATTCCATTGTATTATAAAAATAATGTGCCAAGATTTACCTTTAGGATGTTTACATTGCTTGTTGGTTTGTGCGGTGCAAGACAGAAACTTTGGCTGTAGTGTGTGATTTTACATTTTTTACGGAAACGTCAAATGGTTCTGAAACTTTTTGCACTGTCTTTCTATAATTTTTTTATTTTTCCTAATTTTAGAATTTTGGGAGTACCAGAAGTATGGTGAATGTTTAGATTACTACAGACTGTCATGTTTAAGACAGATTCTGTTTTTGATGCATATTTTGCTTGTTTTGATGAAACTATCAATTTCTATCAGTGGATTAAGCCATGGAAAAGTTATATTACAGTAGGTACAATGCAAAAACAAAATATGAATTGGTTTGCAATAGTACTTAGAGTAGTGATTTGCTTTATTATACTAACAGATCTTACCAAACTTTTTGTTAAGTTTTGTGTGATTGAAGTTTTCAAGTTTTGGGAGAAATCACGATGGATGAAGGAATAAGGAGTGGCAAGAGCCTAAGCTTGGGGAAGCCCGAGGGACCCCAAGGAAATATTCAAGGACTCCCAAGAAACCAAGCTTGGGGATGCCCCGGAAGGCATCCCCTCTTTCTTCTAACAATCATCGGTAATTTTACTTGGAACTATATTTTTATTCGTCACATAATATGCGTAAATCTTGGAGCGTCTTTTGCATTTACTTTTCACTTTTCTTTAATGCACCATGCTGGTATGAGATAGTCCTTGGTTGATTTATAGAATTCTCATTGCACTTCACTTATATTTTTTGAGTGTGGCTTTATAGAATGCTTCATGTGCTTCACTTATATCATTTGAAGTTTGGATTGCCTGTTTCTCTTCACATAGAAAACCGCCATTTGTAGAATGCTCTTTTTCTTCACTTATATTTGTTAGAGCGTGGGCATATCTTTTGTAGAAAGAATTAAACTCTCTTGGTTCACTTATATCTATTTAGAGAGATGACAGGAATTGGTCATTCACATGGTTAGTCATAAAATCCTACATAAAACTTGGAGATCACTGAATATGATATGTTTGATTCCTTGCAATAGTTTTGCGATATAAAGATGGTGATATTAAAGTCATGCTAGTGGGTAGTTGTGGATTGTATAAATACTTGTGTTGAAGTTTGTGATTCCTGTAGCATGCACGTATGGTGAACCTTTATGTAACGAAGTTGGAGCATGAGGTATTTATTGATTGTCTTCCTTATGAGTGGCAGTCAGGGACGAGCGATGGTATTTTCCTACCAATCTATCCCCTAGGAGCATGCGCGTAGTACTTTGTTTCGATGACTAATAGATTTTTGCAATAAGTATGTGAGTTCTTTATGACTAATGTTGAGTCCATGGATTATACGCACTCTCACCCTTCCATCATTGCTAGCCTCTTCGGTACCGTGCATTGCCCTTTCTCACCTTGAGAGTCGGTGCAAACTTCGCCGGTGCATCCAAACCCCGTGATATGATACGCTCTATCACACATAAGCCTCCTTATATCTTCCTCAAAACAGCCACCGTACCTACCTATTATGGAATTTCCATAGCCATTCCGTGATATATTGCCATGCAACTTCCATCATCTTCATATACATGACTTGAGCATCATTGTCATATTGCTTTGCATGATCGTAAGATAGCTAGCATGATGTTTTCATGGCTTGTCCGTTTTTTGATGTCATTGCTATGCTAGATCATTGCACATCCCGGTACACCACCGGAGGCATTCATATAGAGTCATATCTTTGTTCTAGTATCGAGTTGTAATATTGAGTTGTAAGTAAATAAAAGTGTGATGATCATCATTATTAGAACATTGTCCCATGTGAGGTTATCAAAATAAAAGTGGCCAAAGAAGCCCCCCAAAAAAAGAGGCCAAATAAGCCTACAAAAAAAGAGAAATAATAAAAAATGAGAGAAAAGAGAGAAGGGACAATGTTACTATCCTTTACCACACTTGTGCTTCAGAGTAGCACCGTGTTCTTCATATAGAGAGTCTCTTGAGTTATCACTTCCATATACTAGTGGGAATTTTCATTATAGAACTTGGCTTGTATATTCCGATGAAGGGCTTCCTCAAATGCCCGAGGTCTTCATGAGCAAGCAAGTTGGATGCACACCCACTTAGTTTCCAGTTTGAGATTTCATACACTTATAGCTCTTAGTGCATCCATTGCATGGCAATCCCTACTCCTCACATTGACATCAATTGATGGGCATCTCCATAGCCCATTGATTAGCCACGTCGATGTGAGACTTTCTTCCTTTTGTCTTCTCCACACAACCTCCACCATCATTTTCTATTCCACCCATAGTGACATATCCATGGCTCACGCTCATGTATTGCATGAAAGTTGAAAAGGTTTGAGAACGTCAAAAGTATGAAACAATTGCTTGGCTTGTCATTGGGGTTGTGCATGATTTTAATATTTTGTGTGGTGAAGATGGAGTATAGCCAGACCATATGATTTTGTAGGGATAGCTTTCTTTGGCCATGTTATTTTGAAAAGACATGATTGCTTTATTAGTATGCTTGAAGTATTATTGTCTTAATGTCAAATGATAGACTATTGCTTTGAATCACTCGTGTCTTAATATTCATGCCATGATTAGATTACATGATCAAGATTATGCTAGGTAGCATTCCACATCAAAAATTATCTTTTTTATCATTTACCTACTCGAGGACGAGAAGGAATTAAGCTTGGGAATGCTGATATGTCTCTATCATATCTATAATTTTTTTATTGTTCCATGCTAATATTCTACAACTTTCATATACTTTTGGCAACTTTTTATACTATTTTTGGGACTAACATATTGATCCAGTGCCCAGTGCCAATTCCTGTTTGTTGCATATTTTTTGTTTCACAGAAAATCCATATCAAATAGAGTCCAAAGGGGATAAAAACTGACAGGGATTTTTTTGGAATATATGTGATTTTTGGGAAGAAGAATCAACGCGAGACGATGCCCGAGGGCCCCACGAGGCAGGGGGCGCACCCCAGGGGGTCAGGCGCGTCCTGGGCCCTCGTGGCCACCCTGCAAGGCGGTTGCTGCCCTTCTTTCGCCGCGAGAAAGCCAATATCTGGATAAAAATCATGTCCAAAATTCAGCCCAATCGGAGTTACGGATCTCTGGGAATTTAAGAAACGGTGAAAGGCTAGAATCAGTCAACGCAGAAACATAGAGAGACAGATCCAATCTCGGAGGGTCTCTCGCCCCTCCCATGCCATGGAGGCCATGGACCAGAGGGGAAACCCTTCTCCCATCTAGGGAGAAGGTCAAGGAAGAAGAAGAAGGGGGGCCTCTCCCCCTCTCTTCCGGTGGCGCCGGAACGCCGCCGGGGCCATCATCATCACCGCAATCTACACGAACAACTTCACCGCCATCATCACCAACTCTTCCCCCTCTATGCAGCGGTGCAACCCCTATTTTACCCGCTCTAATCTCTACTTAAACATGGTTCTCAATGCTATATATTATTTCCCAATGATGTATGGCTATCCTATGATGTTTGAGTAGATTCGTTTTGTCCTATGGGTTAATTGATGATCGTGATTGGTTTGAGTTGCATGTTTTATTATTGGTGTTGTCCTATGGTGCTCTTTGTGTCACGCAAGCATGAGGGATCCCCGCTATAGGGTTTGCAATATGTTCATGATTTGCTTATGGTGGGTGGCGTGAGTGATAGAAACACAGACCCGAGTAAATAGGTTGTTTGCGTATGGGAATAAAGAAGACTTGATGCCTTATAATGCTATGGTTGGGTTTTACCTTAATGATCTTTAGTAGTTGCGGATGCTTGCTAGAGTTCCAATCATAAGTGCATATGATCCAAGAAGAGAAAGTATGTTAGCTTATGCCTCTCCCTCAAATAAAATTGCAATAATGATTACCGGTCTAGTTATCAATTGCCTAGGGACAAACAACTTTCTTGTGTGACAACAAGCTCTCTACTAAAACTAACTTAGTTGTGTCTTCATCTAAGAAGCCCCTACTTTTTATTTACGCGTTCTTTATTATCTTGCAAACCTATCCAACAACACCTACAAAGTACTTCCAGTTTCATACTTGTTCTAGGTAAAGCGAACGTTAAGCGTGCGTCGAGTTGTATCGGTGGTCGATAGAACTTGAGGGAATATTTTTTCTACCTTTAGATCCTCGTTGGGTTCGACACTCTTACTTACGAAAGAGGTTACAATTGATCCCCTATACTTGTGGGTTATCAACCGGCACGGGCACGGGCGCGGCAGGTGCAGCCAGACGCATGGGGACCGGCGCCGCGGTGGGTGGAGGGGCGGGGCGGGTGCAGCCAAACGCACGGGGGCCAGCGCCACGATGGGTGGAGGGGCGCGCATGGGCACGGGCGCTGGCATGTACACAAGCTCGCGCGGGTCCATGGAGACTTCACTGACGCCCGCAGCTTCCAGCTCTGCGATAGTGCTCAGCGAACAGCCCGTCGATGCTACGGGGATGGTCGCTGGAGCGGGAGCGGGGATGGGAGCTAGGATGGGAGCGGGGGTAGAAACCGCCGCGGCCAGCTCATTCTGGGCCATGTCCATGAGGCCCCATTCCTCCTTATTTTCTAACTCCTCCGGCTTAGAGTAGACTTCACCAAACTTGAAGACTAGTTGCAGATGATCATTCTACGCCATGGCGGTGGAGGTCTGCGGGGGGAGGGGATTGGGAGGCGAACAATAAGGCTGCCCGTATTAAACAGCGGCTCAGGCGCCATTAATGGAGAGGAAGGTGGGCGGCCATGGAAGTCAAAGGGCTCACTTCCCAGCGAGCCTGCGCAACGTACAGCTCACACGCTTCCCGGTGAGCCTATGCATTGGAGGACAACTTGCATGCCTCTCGGTCAGCATGCACACCGAACTGCGCTCGCACGCCTCCCGTTCAGTCAAGGTCAAGCAGCTGTCCGCACGACACCTCCTACAACCATTAAAACCAAGACACGTGGCGTCACATGAATGGTTAATAGAAAGCACACAGTTTGAATTATACAAACATTTGAGATATTAAAGTGGCAGCTATTTTTTCAAAATGCCTTTGTTGGCTGTCATTATTCAAGTGCGCCTTCTCTCAAAATGGACACGAAAAATACCACATCATGTCGGGTGCCATTCCATGATAGCATGCCAAGTTTCATGAATTTCAGATGAGTTTTGGATTTACTAGAATTTGAAAACCAGGCATCTCAATGTTTTGTCGGCAATCAACGGTGCCCTGGTGTTCGAAATTCATTCCCATTTCTTGCATTGGAACTAAGCATGCACCCAAGGACACAGATTTGATTTTTCAACCAATTTATATGCACTAGAGCATGTGCATGTAGTTCAAATTTGAATTATGCACATAAATGCATTGAAAACTCAGTTAATGCATAAAAATGTCCAAAAGAACCCCCAAAAATCACAAAAATTGACACAACACTCCTGTTGTTCTATGTTGACACGAGAAAATTTTTGGAAGCAATAAGAGGCAGTGGATATCGTTTCGTCCCCAAAGGTGGGACGTTCCCTACTGAAACCATGATGCTTGTTGTGAGAAGCTCTGGTTTGTGAGAAGCATATACCCAAACCTGCTCCAAACGGGACAAAAATTTTACCATGGCATGTTGATGCCGCTCCATGAAAGCATGCCAAGTTCCATGAATTTCAGACGAGTTTGGGATTTACTAGAATTTAAAAATGAGGCATCTCAATGTTTTGCCGGAAATCAACGGTGCCTTGGTGTTTGAAATTCATTCCCATTTCTTGCATGAGACCTAAGCATGCACCCAAGGACACATATTTGAGTTTTCAACCAATTTATATGCACTGGAGCATGTGCATGTAGTTCAAATTTGAATTATGCACATAAATGGATTGAAAACTCAATTAATGCATAAAAATGTCCAAACAAATCCCGAAAAATCCCAAAAATTGACACAACACTCCTGTTGTTCTATGTTGACATGAGAAATTTTTTGAAAGCAATAAGAGGCAATGGATATCGTTTCGTCCCCAAAGGTGGACGTTCCCTACCGAAACCATCATGCTTGTTGTGAGAAGCTCTAGTTTGTGAGAAGCATATACCCGAACCTGCCCCAAATGGGACAATTTTTTTAACACGGCATGTTGATGCCGCTCCATGATAGCATGCCAAGTGTCATGAATTTCTGACGAGTTTTTGATTTACTTGAATTTAAACCAGGCATCTCAATGTTTTGCCGGCAATCAACAGTGCCCTAGTGTTTGAATTTCATTCCCATCTCTTGCTTGGGACCTAGAAATTCACCCAAGGACACAGATTAGATATTTAAACCAACCTTAGTGCATTGGAGCATGTGCTTGTAGTTCAAATTTGAATTATGCACTTAAAATGCCTAGAAAACCTAGTTAATGCATAAAAATGTCCAAACGAACCCCAAAAAATCACAAAAAGTGACACAACACTCTTGTTGTTCTATGTTGACACTAGAAAAATTTTGAAAGTAAAAAGAGGCAATGGATATCGTCTCGTCCCCAAAGGTGGGACGTTCCCTATCGAAACCATCATGCTTGTTGTGAGAAGGTCTGGTTTGTGAGAAGCTTATACCTGAACCTGCCCCAAATGGGACAAATTTTTTACCACGGCATGTTGATGCCACTCCATGATAGCATGCCAAGTTTCATGAATTTCATACGACTTTTGGATTTACTAGAATTTAAAAACCAGGCATCTCAACATTTTGTCGGCAATCAAGAGTGCCCTGGTGTTTGAATTTCATTCCCATCTCTTGCATGGGACCTAGAAATTCACCCAAGGACACACATGTGATTTTTCAACCAACATTAGTGCATTGGAGCATGTGCTTATAGTTCAAATTTGAATTATGCACATAAAATGCCGAGAAAACCCAGTTAATGTATAAAAAAGGCCAAACGAACCCCGAAAAATTCCAAGATTGAACACAACACTCCTGTTGTTCTATGTTGACACTAGAAAAATTTTGAAAGCAATAAGAGGCAACAGATATCGTCCCGTCACCAATGGTGGTACGTTCCCTATCGAAAACATCATGCTTGTTGTGTGAAGCTTATACCCGAACCTGCCCCAAATGGGACAAAATTTTCACCACGGCATGTTGATGCCGCTACATGAGAGCATGCCAAGTTTCATGAATTTCATATGAGTTTTGGATTTACTAGAATTTAAAAACCAGGCATCTCAACATTTTGCCGGCAATCAACAGTGCCATCGTGTTTGAATTTCATTTCCATCTCTTGCATGGGACCTAGAAATTCACCCAAGGACACACATGTGATTTTTCAACCAACTTTGGTGCATTGGAGCATGTGCTTGTAGTTCAAATTCGAATTATGCACATAAAATGCCTAGAAAACCCAATTAATGTAAAAAAGGCCAAACGAACCCTGAAAAATTCCAAGATTGAACACAAGACTCCTGTTGTTCTATGTCGATACTAGAAAAATTTTGAAAGCAATAAGAGGCAATGGATATCATCCCGTCCCCAAAGGTGGTATGTTCCCTATCGAAACTATCATGCTTGTTGTGAGAAGCTTATACCCAAATCAGCCCCAAATGGGACAAAATTTTCACCACGGCATGTTGATGCCGCTCCATGATAGCATCCAAAGTTTCATGAATTTCAGACGAGATTTCGATTTACTAGAATTTAAAACCCAAGTATCTCAATGTTTTGCTGGCAATCAATAGTGCCCTGGTGTTTGAAATTCATTCCCATCTCTTGCATGGGACCTAGAAATTCACCCAAGGACACACATGTGATTTTTCAACCAACTTTAGTGCATTGGAGCATGTGCTTGTAGTTCAAATTTTAATTATGCACATAAAATGCCTAGAAAACCCAGTTAATGTATAAAAAGGCCAAACGAACCACGAAAATTCATTCCTATTTCTTCCATGGGACCTAAGCATGCACTGAAGGACAAAGATTTGATTTTTCAACCAATTTGTATGCACCGGAGCATGTGCAGGTAGTTTAATTTTGAATTGTGCACCTGAAATGGATAGAAAACCGGTTTAATGTATGAAATGTGCAAACGAACCCTGAATAATTCCAATTCTTTTACGACATACATACAGTTGCATGTTCACTGCAGATAAAAGGTCTAGCAATTCAAACATCGTCCATTGCCGTTGTGACCCCATTTTGTAATTCAAATCAAGTAGATCTCACACAGTTTCTCTCACCAACCGTGTGAGATGTAGTACAAAATATCTTGGAGCATTGTCAGTGTATAGTACGCCTATGGCTTACGCGAGAAGGTGCATCGGCTACAGTCCAAAGCCGATGTGCCAAGCACACTAGCTCTCTCCCCCAAAACTCCTGCCTCTGCATCCCTCGCAATCTCGAAAATATCTACCGCCTGGAAGGTTTTAATGTATGATAGCACACGATTAGTATGTGCGGACCATGTGCGATGTCTGTTACTCCCGCTCTGCTTCAGTCCCTTGATTCAAATTCTCAGTAGCCCCGGAATTTTACTCCCGCCTCTGCATCCCACGCAATCTCAAAAATATTTGCTCGCCCTTGATCCAAATTTTTAGTAGCCCCGCCTTGTTACTCCCGCCTAGTAAAATTTTCAGTTGCCGCAGTATTTCCTCAAACACAACCTCCGCTCACACAGACACACACAACCCTCGAAACCATTGGTAGGTCGCCTGCCATCGCCGGTGCCTCCATCCGCAACATTTGCCTGTTTGCCGGGGAGCTCGAGTAGCCAATGGTCAAAAAGAGGTTTATCGTGGCCTTTTCGCTCGACGCCGGCGAGGTGGCCGCCGAGGTGTCCCCGTCGTCCTCCGCGGGATCGATCCATCGTCTTCAGTCCCCCAATTTGCCCGCCGCTGCGCCCCTACACCGGTTCGAGGACTTTCGCGTCCTCCCCTGGACGCGACAACCGACGAAGTCCTACCTCGGGGTCCGGGAGCGGCGGTGGGGGACGTGGGTCGCCGATATTACAGATCGAGAGACCCACACCTGCCGGTGGCTCGATAGCTTCCACACGGCCGAGCTCGCGGCCGTGCAGTACGACCATTGGCAGGTCCGCTACCACGGCGCGGCAGCTAGGCTCAATTTCCCCTTCAGCACACGTCTGGTCCAACTCGTTCCGCACATGTCCTTATGACTTGTTTATTTCAGTTCTTCACAATGTGATGCTCTATATGTGCAACTATTTGCTGTGCAGTTCAATTTCATCAATAACAGTTTAAACAATACCACTATGAATTACGATATTTGGTTGATGTTAAGGATATTCCAGTTAACATGCCTTTTCGTTTTTCAATTATTGTTTAGCAACATGCATTGTACTGAATGACTAAATATGCAATCCCAGGCTACATAGCAAAAAGGAAGAGTGTTACCTTAATGTTCTGATGATTTCTAGATATACATGTAATAAAATCTTATATAATGGGATGGATGGAGTGTTGTACTACATCATTTTTCAATTGTTGTTTAGCTTCTAATATTAACTTGGTGCTTTTAGGTACATATATCATTGCCAAAGATCCACACTTTGACCCTTTCTGTGTATGGGGCAATGAGATATTCATAAACCAGCATCAAGTGAGGAAACTTATAAAGATTGTTACTAAAATGGGTCAAAAGATGTCAATCAAACTATTTGTTTACACTTTATGCAAGACAATAGTGAACTGCAGGATGGTAAGTAAGAACCATGTAGCCTTCTTTTTACTGCCCGCAATGAGTTGTGTTAGATGACAATATCTGAACCTTTTTTTCTTTTGCAGTGCATCCTGAAGCAGTTTACTCAATATTACCTCTCAAACTACATGATTGGCGGCCAGCCATCACAAGGGGTTGGACTAGAGTCCTGCATGCCTTCTGCATCCAGGAGAGCACAATAGGGCCATTCTGCTTCACCATGTTCAGCAACTGGAATGTCTGTGGCCTCTTTCTTTACCATCTGTAATAGTACAAGTATAGAACCCTGGTACATCATTATTTATTTAGTGCTTCTGTAATTCTTAAACATATGTACCTGTGAATCAAATAATGCATTGGTTGTTTGAACCTGATGGATATGAATAAAGCTATAGCCTACTTTCAAGTTTAAATTAGGTGCAATTTTAAATACCAGCAATTAAATTAGGGTGAAGTTACGTTGTGCAGGTCATTACAGCACACTTGGTTGGTAAAACACAAACGTTTAAGATATACACCATAATCCGAGACGGTTCACGGAGAGGAAACATCTGCAAGCATGCACACAGTTGCCATTTGCAAAGCGTGTGTGATGTCAGACACTATCACATACGGTGCGGGAAAACTAAATGTGCGTGATTGTCTACCTATCGTACACGGTTCATAATCATGAACTGTTTGTGATGTGCCAGGCATCGTAAAACTCCCGTGCCTAGAATCTACCTAGAAAACTCCCGTGCCTGGAATCTGCCTGGTTTTAGGCAGAACCACAAACTCCGACTGTGATGGCAATGCGAGCATAAACAAGTAGCAAGGATGAAGCGTTTCGGGATATTCGAGATACCGGAAATGGTTATACAGGGACAACTGTATGCACCAAGGCTCCCTATCCCCGACGGTTTCTGGGTCGTGTGGGAAGGACCCCCCTATCGCCCACACTCACTTGGAGACAGTTCCATATGCCGTCACGGAAAGGGGTTAAAACTGTTTTTTAGGACCGACGTGCACCAGTGCTAGGCCACAATAACCATGGGCTACATATTTACTGTAGTTACCATGGGCCTCCTACGGGCCGTAGAAACAATGGGCCTTCCAAGGGCCATATAAACAATGGGCCTTCTATGAGTCATAGCATCAATGGGTCTTCTACGGGACGTATGATCGATTGGCCAAACTTGGGCCAATAACATACTGCATTATGGGTCGTAAACGGGCTAGATTTGGAATCGTCTGTTCATGGGCCGACCATAACGGGTCGTCGTTAATCGGCCGTATTTGATGATGCTATGAAAACGTCCCAACGAGTTAACGAGCCAATTGTAACCATGGGCTGAGTTTGGCCCACAAGCAGAAAAGGCCAATAACGGGCCTTAAGTAACCGAATGCTGGAAATAAGCCCAAGAATAAATGGGGCCTGAGAAGGCCGAAAGATAACACGGGTTGGAAACGGCCCAATGGAATAATGGGCCGTTAATGGGTATAAAGCGGTACACTGTTCATTGTGGGCCAGATTCACCACGTGCCATTAATCGGTCAAGAGTTACAAATGGCCTTGTATGGGCCGAAAGACATCATGGGCCATACATGGGCCATAAGTTACAACAGGCTGGAATCATATTGAACGGCCCAGATGAAGCTACTGGGCTTAATTCCAATAGGCCGTAATGGGCCGTGAGTTAGCGGGCCGTAAATGGGCTATATACGAACATACCGTTAACAGGCTTGCCATGGGCCGGCCCGTTACCTTTTGACCAAGTCAAACGGGCCGGCCTTTTCACTAGAATGGGCCTTTGTTGGGCCATGCCATGTGTCGACATATCATAGGCGCCTCCTGTCCAATGAATGGATGACATCTGTCGCAACGGTGAGCCAACACATGTTTCCTTCGGCCAATGACAATTTTACACGTGGAAAATCCTCATTGGTCCGGGCTGTTAACGGGTTAAGGGATCTAAAACCGGACCCGATAGCTTAACGGCGGCCCGTTACGGTGGATGCCATGCGTCAGTCACCCTTGATGAAAGCACTTCTATGACGCGCGATTTATCATCATGGAAGTGGACACTTCCGTGATGATAATTTTGGTAATGTCATGGAACACTTCTACAACAGCACATGTATGACTATCTTGATTCTGTCATAAAATCGTCATGGATGTACATGCATGACAGAAAATGTGACCTACTGTGACAAACATTTATCATCACGGAAGTGTTTTTTTTTGTAGTGATAATCAAGAACCATTACCCTCTCCCAGTCATTGATGAGCTGCTCGATGAGCTAGCTGGGGCTCGGCTGTTCACCAGCCTGGACCTGTGGGCAGGTTACCATCAAATTCGGATGCGACCCAAGGACGAGCACAAGACGTCATTCAAAACACACCACGACCACTTCGAGTTCAAGGTCCTACCGTATGGTGTTGCTGGTGGTCTGCCAACCTTTCAAGGCGGCATGAACGTTGTCCCGGCACCATTGCTTCAGCATGGGGTACTCATTTTCATTGACGATATCCTCGTCTACAGTGAAGATCTGGACTCACACATCCGGCTGCTCCGTCAGGTTTTTCAGTTGCTCCAAGAGCACCAATTGAAGATCAAGTACAACAACTGCACATTCGCCAGCCTGAAACTGCTCTACATGGGCCATGAAATCAGCAACAATGGGTTGCGCACCAATGAGAGGAACATTGCGGAAGTGCAAAAGTGGCTGATACGTCTCCATCGTATCTACTTTTCCAAACACTTTTGACCTTGTTTTGGACTCTAACTTACATGATTTGAATGGAACTAACCCGGACTGACGTTGTTTTCAGCAGAATTGTCATGGTGTTATTTTTGTGCAGAACTAAAAGTTCTCGGAATGACCTGAAACTTCACGGAGAATATTTTTGGAATTTATAAAAAATACTGGCGAAAGAATCAACACCAGGGGGTCCACACCCTGTCCACAAAGGTGGGGGTGCGCCCACCCCCCTGGGGCATGCCCCCTGTCTCGTGGGCCCCCTGAGGCTCCACCGACCTCAACTCCAACTCTATATATTCACGTTCGGGGAGAAAAAAATCATGAACAAGGATTCATCACGTTTTACGATACGGAGCCGCCGCCAAGCCCTAATCTCTCTCGGGAGGGCTGATCTGGAGTCCGTTTGGGGCTCCGGAGAGGGGAATCCACCGCCATCGTCATCATCAACCTTCCTCCATCACCAATTTTGATGCTCACCACCGTGCATGAGTAATTCCACCATAGGCTTGCTGGATGGTGATGCGTTGGATGAGATTTATCATGTAATCATGTTAGTTTTGTTAGGGTTTGATACCTAGTATCCATTGTGTTCTGAGATTGGTGTTGCTATGACTTTGCTATGCTTAATGCTTGTCACTAGGGCCCGAGTGCCATGATTTCAGATCTAAACCTATTATGTTTTCATGAATATATGTGAGTTCTTGATCCTATGTTGCAAGTCAATAGTCACCTACTATGTGTTATGATCCGGTAACCCCGAAGTGACAATAATCGGGACCACTCCCGGTGATGACTATAGTTTGAGGAGTTCATGTATTCACTAAGTGTTAATGCTTTTGTCCGGTACTCTATTAAAAGGAGGCCTTAATGTCCCTTAGTTTCCAATAGGACCCCGCTGCCATGGGAGAGCAGGACAAAAGATGTCATGCAAGTTCTTTTCCATAAGCACGTATTACTATATTCGGAATACATGCCTACGTTACATTGACGAACTGGAGCTAGTTTTGTGTCACCCTATGTTATAACTATTGCATGAGGAATCGCATCCGACATAATTATCCATCACTGATCCAATGCCTACGAGCTTTTCATACATTAATCTTTGCTTAATTACTTTTCCGTTGCTACTAATACAATCGCTACAAAACCAATACTATTACTTTTGCCACCATTACCGCTACTTCCATATTACTTTGCTACTAAATATTTTGCTGCAGATATTAAGTCTTTCAGGTGCGGTTGAATTCACAACTCAACTATTAATACTTGAAAATATTCTTTGGCTCCCCTTGTGTCGAATCAATAAATTTGGGTTGAATACTCTACCCTCGAAAACTGTTGCGATCCCCTATACTTGTGGGTTATCAAGACTATTTTCTGGCGCTGTTGTCAGGGAGCATAGCTCTATTCTTTGAGTCACTTGGGATTTATATCTGTTGATCACTACGAAGAACTTGAAAGATGAAAGAACCAAGATTTTTCCCTCAACTATGAGGGGAGGTAAGGAACTGTCATCTAGCTCTGCACTTGATTCACCTTCTGTTATGAGTAAATTTGGACACCTACTCCTGCTATTGATTCTGATATGTCGCATGTTATTGATGATGCCACTTCTGCTATGCGTGATGCTTATGATGAAAATACTTCTATGCTTGATAATACTGGGCCACTAGGTGAATTTCTTAATGAACAACTTTCTAGGGTTAGAGAGAATGAAATTATTGAAACTGCTAAAATTGATGAAAGTGATGATGAAGATGCTCCCCCTAGATATGAATTGCCTGATGTACCTGAGGGTTATGTTATGGATGAAGAAACTGCTAGAGATTTTTACCTTGCAATGATAGATATGATCTTAAGAAACCGTTAGCTAAGCTGAAAGAAAAGTCTTTGAATGCTAGAATGAAATATGACCCTGCTTATGCTACTTCACCTATCTGTATTTCAGATAAGGATTATGATTTCTCCGTCGATCCTGAGTTAATTACTTTGGTTGAATCTGATCTTTTTTATGGCTATGAATCTGAAAGTGTTGTGGCACATCTTACTATATTGAATGATATAGCCACATTGTTCTCTAATCAGGAAAAAATCCGTTACTACTATATCCTTAAGTTATTTCCGTTCTCATTAAAGGGTGATGTTAAAACACGGTTTAATTCTCTTGATCCTGGCTGTGTGCTTAGTCCCCAGGATATAATTTATTATTTCTCTGCTAAATATTTCCCCGCTCATAAGAAACAAGCTGCCTTAAGGGAAATATATAATTTTGTGCAAATTGAAGAGGAGAGTCTCCCACGAGCTTGGGGGGGCTTCTCCGATTACTTAATGCTTTGTGAGGGAGTCCTGGATTAGCGGGTGTCCGGATGGCCGGACTATACCTTCAGCCGGACTCCTGGACTATGAAGATACGAGATTGAAGACTTCGTCCCATGTCCGGAAGGGACTTTCCTTGGCGTGGAAGGCAAGCTTGGCGAGACGGACATGTAGATCTCCTACCATTGTAACCGACTTTGTGTAACCCTAACCCTCTCCAGTGTCTATATAAACCGGAGGGTTTTAGTCCGTAGGACAACATACACAACAACAATCATACCATAGGCTAGCTTCTAGGGTTTAGCCTCTCCGATCTCATGGTAGATCTACTCTTGTACTACCCATATCATCAATATTAATCAAGCAGGACGTAGGGTTTTACCTCAATCGAGAGGGCCCGAACCTGGGTAAAACTTCGTGTCCCTTGCCTCCTGTTACCATCCGGCCTAGACGCACAGTTCGGGACCCCCTACCCGAGATCCGCCGGTTTTGACACCGACATTGATGCTTTCATTGAGAGTTCCTCTGTGTTGTCGCCGTCAGGCTTGATGGCTCCTACGATCATCAATGGCGATGCAGTCCAGGGTGAGACATTCCTCCCCGGACAAATCTTCGTCTTCGGTGGCTTCGCACTGCGGGCCAATTCACTTGGCCATCTAGAGCAGATCGAAAGCTATGCCCCTGGCCGTCAGGTCAGATTTGGAAACTTAAACTACATGGCTGACATCCGCGGCGACTTGATCTTCGATGGATTCGAACCACTGCCGAGCGCGCCGCACTGCCATGACGAGCATGATCTAGCTCTGCCGCCGAACAGTGACCTGGAGGCCGCACCCGCATCGGCTTCGACCCTTAATTCGGAGCCAACCGGGGCGATCGAGGATGGGTGGTTGGACGCCGCCTCGGGGGCTGCGATTCCAACGGCGATCGAGCCGAACACCAGCCCCGCACTTCGCGAGACTCGTGACTCCAAGGAGTCGGACTCCTCTCCGGACTCTGAACCCTCCGCGCCCCTGCTGATCGAATCCGATTGGGCGCCGATCATGGAGTTTACTGCCGCGGACATCTTTCAGCACTCGCCCTTTGGCGATATTCTGAAGACACTGAAGTCTCTCTCTTTATCAGGAGAGCCCTGGCCGGACTATGGTCAGCAAGGTTGGGATACGGACGATGAAGAAATTCAAATCCCACCCACCACCCAATTTGTAGCCACTGTCGACGATTTAACCGACATGCTCGACTTCGACTCCGAAGACATCGACGGTATGGACACCGATGATGGAGACGATGAAGAACCAGCGCCTATTGGGCCCTGGAAAGCCACCTTGTCATATGACATATACATGGTGGACACCCCAAAAGAAGGAGATGGCGATGGAACAGCGGAGGATGACCCCTCCAAGAAACAGCCTAAGCGCCGGCGTCAGCGGCGCCGCTCAAAATCCCGCCAAAACAAATACGGTGATTCAAGCACGGGAGATAATAATACTCCAGAGAGTGCCGAAGAAAACCCCCTCCAGCAAGATTCAGCACAGGAGGATGGAGAAACCAGCCCTCTTGAGAGAGCGGCAGACAGAGAGGTCGAGGACGATAATCATATGCCTCCCTCCGAAGACGAGGCAAGCCTCGACGACGACGAATTCGTCGTGCCAGAGGATCCCATCGAGCAAGAGCATTTTCAATGCAGGCTTATGGCCACGGCAAGAAGCCTCAAGAAAAAACAGCAACAGCTTAAAGCTGATCAAGATTTACTAGTCGACAGGTGGATTGAAGTCCTTGCGGCCGAAGAGCATAAACTCGAACGCCCCTCCAAGAGCTACCCAAAGCGCAGGTTGCTACCCCGATTAGAGGAGGAAGCACTTGATACGGCCAACCGGCCACCTCGTGGCCGCGACAGAGAGGCCTCTCGGTCCTCCACTCAAGCCGCACCCCATACCAAGGCATGGGAAAATGCGCCTGACCTGTGAGGTATGTTGGAGGACAAGGCAAGGCAAACAAGATTGATCTACGGATCGTGTGGGCGCCCCATGACTCGAGACAATAACCGTCATGCCGGACATAAATCCGGTAGGGCCGAACATAGTAGACAAAGCTCATTGGAGCTACGTCGTGATATAGCCCAGAACAGAGGCGCCGCACACCCACTATGCTTCACAGACGAAGTAATGGATCATCAAATCCCCGAGGGTTTCAAACCCGTAAACATCGAATCATATGATGGCGCAACAGATCCTGCGGTATGGATCGAGGATTATCTCCTTCATATCCACATGGCCCGCGACGATGATCTCCACGCCATCAAATACCTCCCACTCAAGCTTAAAGGACTAGCTCGGCATTGGCTTAACAGCTTGCCAGCAGGATCAATCAGTTGTTGGGAGGACCTGGAAGCCGCATTCCTCGACAATTTCCAGGGCACTTATGTGCGACCACCAGACGCCGATGACCTAAGCCACGTGATCCAGCAGCCAGAGGAATCGGCCAGGCAATTCTGGACACGGTTCCTAACAAAGAAAAATCAAATAGTTGACTGTCCGGACGCAGAGGCCCTAGCAGCCTTCAAGCACAATATCCACGACGAGTGGCTTGCCCGGCACCTAGGACAGGAAAAGCCAAAGTCTATGGCAGCACTCACGACACTCATGACCCGCTTTTGCATGGGAGAAGACAGTTGTCTTGCTCGTAGCAACAATATGACCAAGAACCCTGGTAATTCGGATACCAAGGACAGTAGTGGCAGGTTGCGTCGCAACAAGTAGAAGCACAGCATTAACGGTGACAATGTTGAGGATACGGCAGTTAATGCCGGATTCAGGGGCTCTAAATCCGGTCAGCAGAAAAATCCATTCAAAAGGAATCCCAAGGGCCCGTCCAGTTTGGACCGAATACTCGACCGCTTGTGCCAGATACATGGCACCCCCGAAAAGCTGGCCAACCACACCAACAGGGATTGTTGGGTGTTCAAGCAGGCAAGCAAGTTAAATGCCGAAAACAAAGACACGGGGCTGCATAGCGATGACGACGAAGAGCCCCGTCCGCTGAACAACAGTGGACAGAAGGGTTTTCCCCCACAAGTGCGAACGGTGAACATGATATACGCAACCCACGTCCCCAAGAGGGAGCGGAAGCGCGCGTTAAGGGACGTATACGCGGAAGAGCCAGTCACCCCAAAGTTCAACCCATGGTCCTCCTGCCCGATCACCTTTGATGGAAGGGACCACCCCACTAGCATCCGTCATGGCGGATTCGCCGCATTGGTTCTAGACCCAATTATTAACGGATTTCATCTCACTAGAGTCCTTATGGACGGCGGCAGCAGCCTGAACCTGATTTACCACGATACAGTGTGGAAATGGGAATAGATCCCTCGAGGATTAAGCCCACCAAAACGACCTTTAAAGGCGTAATACCAGGTGTAGAGGCCAACTGTACAGTCTTCGGATCTCCGGATAATTTCCGAAGCGAGGAGTTAATCTTCGACATAGTCCCATTCCGCAGTGGCTATCATGCACTGCTCGGGCGAACCGCATTCGCCAAGTTCAATGCGGTACCGCACTACGCATACCTTAAGCTCAAAATGCCAGGCCCTTGAGGATTAATTATGGTCAATGGAAACACCGAACGCTCCCTCTGAACGGAGGAGCACACGGCGGCCCTTGCAGCGGAAGTACAAAGCAGCCTCTCCAGGCAGTTCTCCAGTCCGGCGATTAAACGACCGGACACCGTCAAGCACGCCCGGATTAACCTACAACAAGACCATCTAGCATGATCCGAGCAGGCGTAGCAATGCGGCCCAAAACCCAGCCCTCGCAAAAAGGCGACGCCAGTGCTTCGCATACATAACTACGCTCTAGAAATACCATGGGTACAGGGGAGGGGCACCATCACGGCACGCCCGAAACACGGCTTAACCCGCACCAGGGGCTACTGATTTTTTAATTTTCTCTTACTTTCAGGACTCCATTCTTCGGAAGGCCTGTTCGGCAGTTCAATTGCCGCACAAACGATGCAAGAACCAGGGAAGCAGACAAGCCACGCCGCATTACGGAACTCCCAGATGGTCTCTATCATGAGCAGTATACCTGTTTCGTATACCATTCCGTAGCCTGCCCCTGGAACGGACATGTTAAATAGTCCAACCTTTTGCTTATCGCATTATTTGTATCGTTCTGCTTTGATCGCAGCCCTTTTTAATAAACAGTGCATAGCTTTTGTCTATTTTTGCATTACTCTTTTTATATATATATGTTCCTTAACGACATGTTGCACCCATACACTTTGGTACGGCCAAAATACACCAGGGGCTTTAGTACCCCTCAATATGGTGTGAGAAGTCCGAACACTTTAACATGTGCGGCACCCCGAACTTATAACATTATATGCATCGGCTCCGAATCATGTCTTGGGTCAACAGTTGGGTTTGCCCGGCTCCTATGTTTTGGTGCCTTACGTTCCGCTATATCGGCTAAGGTAGCACTACGAGAACCACTGCGATTGTGCCCCAGTTGAGCTGGGTTGAGCACCTCAGTGGAGAAAGCTAAAACTGACTGTCATGATGAAGCGAGAGCTGGTCGCTGTTCGAGAGGTTTTTCGAGTCCCTAAAGACTTATGCCGCTTAGAGCGAGGAGCCGGCTCTGTCCGGCCAAGGCGTGGATAGCACCCCGAACTCGGTCTTCCGAATACCAGGGGCTTCGCCAAAATTTAAAATTATAGAATTCTATGGCTAAGTGAGAGTGTTCATGAATTATAGTCCGATTGCCTTGTTCGTTGGACTGAGCGCCTCCCTTGAAGGACCCAAACATAGGAAAAAGAGCGCTCAGGTTTATCCCCGAACACCCCAGCACTAGCGGCACGGGGGCAGAAGCCGACGACTTGCCATCTCTCAGAATTGATAAACAGCCGCACAGAAGGTAAGATTTTAAATTCCAACAGCATTGCTTAGCGCATATGAACAAGTTTTCAGCGCACAGGACTAAACGAGCAAGTTTCACTCAAAAATTACATCCCTAGAACATTCATCCGCCACAAGACAGGCACCCTTCAGAGCATCCTTATAATAGTTATTGGGCTTGCGATGCTCTTTCCCCGGCAGTGGCCCGTCCTTCACAAGCTTCTCAGCATCCAGCTTGCCCCAGTGCACCTTAGCACGGGCAAGGGCCCTACGGGCACCTTCAATGCAGATGGAGCGCTTGATGACTTCGAGCCTTGGACAGGCCTCCACCAGCCGCCGCACCAGCCCGAAATAGCTCCCAGGCAGAGCCTCTCCAGGCCACAGCCAAACTATGAGGCCCTTCATGGCCTGTTCGGCCGCCTTGTGGAGCTCGACCAGTTGCTTCAGCTGGTCGCTTAGGGGCACGGGGTGTCCGGCCTCAGCATACTGAGACCAGAACACCTTCTCTGTCGAGCTGCCTCCTCGGCTCGATAGAATGTGGCGGCATCGGACACACTCCGGGGAAGATCTGCGAACGCTCCTGGAGAGCTCCGGATTCGGGTAAGTAACAAGTAACTCACGTTTATGTGTTTGCTTTGCATAAAGAATGCCTTACCCACCTCTATCTTCTTCACCTCATCCAACTCCTGGAGGGTCTTCTGGGATTTGGCCTTGGCAGACTTGGCATTTTCAATAGCCACCGCGAGCTCGGACGCTCGCGTCTTTGAGTCAAGCTCCAAACTCTCATGTTTTCCATGAGAGCCTGGAGCTCTTGCCGCACCTTGGCAACCTCGGCCTCATACTTCTCCCGCTCGGTGCGCTCCGTGGCCGCCTCTTCTCAGCCTTGACCAGCGCTTGCTTAAGGGTCGCCACCTCAGACGTGGCCCCTACAATAGCCACGATGATCCTGTCATTTTTTGTAATTGCACCTTTTATATATATATATATATATATATATATATATATTTAAAACAAGGTATTTCTTACCTTCCTTCTCCTCGAGCTGCTTCTTGGCATGCCCGAGCTCTCGCTCGGACTGCTCGAGGTTCTGCTTTAGCGTGTCCACTTCCGCAGTTAGTACGGTGGACGCCAGCAGAGAAGCCTGCACACGCATATTGACTCCTTTTTGTTAGACTCCTGCGAATTTCATTTTGATCCTCTATTCGGCTTTTCTTCCCGAACGCCAAACAGAGCATCAGGGGCTACTGTCTATGCGGTAATATTATTTACACATTTTTTACTTGCCTGAAAGCCTGTTAAAAGGCTAGTACAAGCTTCAGTCAGTCCGCTCTTGGCGGACTGAACCTTCTGGACCACCGCACTCATAATGGTGCGGTGCCCCTCGTCGATGGAGGCGCCTTTGAGCACCTCCAACAGATTGTCCGGTGCCTCCGGTTGGACGGGGGTCCCCGGCACGGTGGAATTGCTCCTCTTGGAAGGAGGTCGCCCGCCGGACTCTGGAACCTTTGAAGGTTCCCGAGCGGTGTCCGGCCTAGGGCCGGACTTGGAGCCCTGGGGGGTTCTGTCCCCTTCACTCCTGGGGTCCGGGAGGTCGCCTTGCGGCGCCTCCAGGACCACCTCCTCCCGGATTGGAACCTGTTGAGACAACACTTCGGTGTCGTCCGTAGGGCGGGGGGAGGAAGCCGTCGGAAGCGAATTCACATCCGACGAGTCCAGTGACCCGCTCGACGATGCGTCGAGCCGGTCTTTGGGTGGGCTACATAAACATATTCGACATAAGGGAAAGTTGTGCAACAAAGGAATACTATGAATTACTCAGGTATCAGGATACTTATGATTTAGCCAGGGGCTTGGCCCTGGGAGGCCACTCCTCTCTGCCGTCGTCGGCGTCGGTGGAGTAGTCCGGAGGAAGGGTTTTCCCCTTCTTGGACCCTTCGTCCTCCCCAGCTGGGGCGGCCTTCCTTTTATTCCCTTCCCCCGCTGGAGGGGGAGGGGTCTCTTCTTCCTCCTCCTCGTCTTCATGGGAGGAGTGCGTCTTGGAGTCGTCCGATGAGGGATCCGACACCTCCAGGCGCCGGGCACTCTTTCGAGTCCCCGTGGCCCTCTTCTTGGCCTTCTTCTTCGGCACCACATGGGGTGCCGGAACCAGCAGCTTCGCCAAACGAGCGTCTGCTGGGCCTTCGGGCAAAGGAGCCGGACAGTTCATCTCTCCGGACGTCTCCTGCCAATCCTGTCAAAGGTAAGGGAGCTTAGATCCCACATGGAGTCAAACTATGAAAAACTGATACCCTGTAAAAGGAAAAAACAGCTTACGCATGAGCGTGACGCTGCGTACTGAATCCGCGGTCCTCGGTAGCGGATGCGGGGGCCTCGGCGCCCTTGAAAAGCACCTTCCAGGCATCTTCGTACATCGTGTCGAAGAGCCTGCTCAGAGTTTGGTGCCGCGCCGGGTCAAACTCCCACAGGTTGAAAGCCCGTTGTTGACACAGGAGGATCTGGCGGATGAGCATAACTTGGACTACGTTGACAAGTTTGAGCTTCTTGTCCACCAGGATTTGGACGCATGTTTGGAGTCCGGTCAGCGCTCCTTTTTTACCCCACGACAGGCCCGTCTCCTTCCAGGAGGTGAGCCGCGTAGGGGGTCCGGATCGAAACTCGGGGGCTGCGACCCATTTGGGGTCGCGCGGCTCGGTGATGTAAAACCACCCCGATTGCCAACCCTTCAGGGTCGCCACAAAGGAGCCCTCGAGCCATAAGACGTTGGGCATCTTGCCCACCATGGCGCCTCCGCACTCCGCCTGGTTGCCACGCACCACCTTCGGCTTGACATTGAAAGTCTTGACCATAGGCCGAAATGGGGGCAGATGCGGAGGAAAGCCTCGCACAGTACGATAAATGCCGAGATGTTGAGGACAAAGTTTGGGGCCAGATCGTGGAAATCCATGCCATAGTAGAACATGAGCCCCTGGACAAATGGGTGAAGAGGGAAGCCCAGTCCGCGGAGGAAATGGGGGAGGAACACCACCCTCTCATGGGGCCTAGGGGTGGGGATGAGCTGCCCCTTTTCGGGAAGCCGGTACGCGATGTCGTTAGACAAGTATCTGGCCTTCCTCAGTTTTTTGATGTGTCCCTCCATGACGGAGGAGACCATCCACTTGCCTCCCGCTCCAGACATGGCTGGAGAAGGTTGAGGTGGGGAGTGCGGACTTGGACGCTGGAGCTCGAGTGTGCGAGAATGGATAAGAAAGGGAGGAATAAGGCGTAGGTGAAAAGGTGGATCCTTATCCCCTTATATGGGTGGACGCAACTACGTGTCCCCACCAGCCTGGTAAAACTCACTTATCTCCAAGCACCGTAATCAATGGCGCGGTTGGGTTACCCACGCCCGTATTGATGAGAATCCCGGAATAAGGGGACATGATCTCTGCTTTAACAAGACGTGCCAAGGAAACCGCCTCGCATGATGCGCTGAGGTGGGATAATAAAACGACTCGGATAAAGACTTGGCCGTGGTGTGTCACACTACGTAATACGTCAGCAGATTAGATTTGTGTAAATGTTATTCTCTCTATGGCAATATGTGGAAACTTATTTTGCAGAGCCGGACACTATCTCTGTGTTCAAAATCTTCTATGAAGTACTTGGAGGAGGAACCCGCCTTGCAATGCCGAAGACAATCTGCGCGCCGGACTCGTCGTCATTGAAGCCTAGTTCAGGGGCTACTGAGGGAGTCCTGGATTAGGGGGTGTCCGTATGGCCGAACTATACCTTCAGCCGGACTCCTGGACTATGAAGATATGAGATTGAAGACTTCGTCCCGTGTCCGGAAGGGACTTTCCTTGGCATGGAAGGCAAGCTTGGCGATACGGATATGTAGATCTCCTACCATTGTAACCGACTTTGTGTAACCCTAACCCTCTCCGGTGTCTATATAAACCGGAGGGTTTTAGTCTGTAGGACAACATACACAACAACAATCATACCATAGGCTAGCTTCTAGGGTTTAGCCTCTCTGATCTCGTGGTAGATCTACTCTTGTACTACCCACATCATCAATATTAATCAAGCAGGACGTAGGGTTTTACCTCCATCGAGAGGGCCCGAACCTGGGTAAAACTTCGTGTCCCTTGCCTCCTGTTACCATCTGTCCTAGACGCACAGTTCGGGGCCCACTACCCGAGATCCGCCGGTTTTGACACCGACACTTTGCCTGATCATCTTCTCAAGAAAAATGAAATACTTGATATCTTTTATAATGGACTAACCGATAGTTCCAGAGACCACCTGGATAGTTCTGCTGGTTGTATTTTCAGGGAAAGAATTGTTGATCAAGTTGAATTTCTATTGAATAATATGTTGAGTAATGAAAATGATTGGACACTTCCTGAACCAACTCCTACGCCAACTCCGAAGAAAAGGGGTATTCTATTTCTCGGTCCTGAAGATATGCAAGAGGCAAAGAAATCTATGAAAGAAATGGGTATTAAAGCTGAAGATGTTAAGAATTTACCACCTATTGAAGAAATACATGGTCTTGATAACCCGACACAGGTAGTAAAGGTAAATTCTCTCTATAGATTTGATGAAAGTGATATTCCTCGTAATAAGTCTGCTAGCCAATGCTTGAATGAGTTTGATAACTTTATTGTTAAACAAGAAAACTTCAATGCTTATGTTGGTAGACAATTGAAACGTAATACTTCTATGATTGAACACTTGAGTGATTATATGTCTAGAGTTAAAGGTGAGCTTAAACTTATTAGTAAACATGCTTCTATGGTTACCACTCAAGTAGAACAAGTACTTAAAACTCATAATGATTTGCTCAATGAATTACATAATAAGAAAAATGAAAATATTGTTAGAGTTGTGACTAGAGGGGGTAAAATGACTCAGGAACCTTTGTATCCTGAGGGCCACCCTAAGAGAATTGAGCAAGATTCTCAGAGGACTAATGTTGATGCACCTAGTTCTTCTAAGAAGAAGAAAAGTAAAAATGATAGGAATTTGCATGCTTCTAGTGAACCTGTTGCTGAGACACCTGAGAATCCTAATGATATTTCTATTTATGATGCTGAAACACAATCTCGTAATGAACATGAACCTAGTGATAATATTAATGATGATGTTCATGATGATGCTCAACCGAGCAATAACAATGATGTAGAGATTGAACCTGCTGTTGATCTTGATAACCCACAATCAAAGAATCAACGTTATGATAAGAGAGACTTTGTTGCTAGGAAGCACGGTAAAGAAAGATAACCATGGGTTCAAAAACCCATGCCTTTTCCTCCTAAACCATCCAAGAAAAAGGATGATGAGGATTTTGAGTGCTTTGCTGAAATGATTAGACCTATCTTTCTGCGTATGCGTTTGACTGATATGCTTAAAATGAATCCTTATGCTGAGTATATGAAAGATATTGTTACAAATAGAAGAAAGATACCGGAAGCTAAAATTTCCACCATGCTTGCTAATTATACTTTTAAGGGTGGAATACCAAAGAAATTAGGAGATCCAGGAGTACCAACTATACCATGCTCCATTAAAAGAAACTATGTTAAAACGGTTTTATATGATCTTGGAGCCGGTGTTAGTGTTATGCCTCTCTCTTTATATCATAGACTTGATTTGAATAAGTTGACACCTACTGAAATATCTTTGCAAATGGCTGATAAATCAACTACTATACATGTCGGTATTTGTGAGAATGTGCTTGTTGTGGTTGCAAACGTTACTATTTTAACGGACTTTGTTATTCTTGATATTCCCGAGGACGATAGTATGTTGATTATCCTTGGTAGACCCTTTTTGAATACTGCGGGAGCTGTTATTGATTGCAACAAAGGCAATGTCACTTTTCATGTCAATGGTAATGAGCATACGGTACAGTTTCCGAGGAAACAACCTCAAGTCCATAGTATTAATTCTATTGGAAAAACTTCAACGATTATTATTGGAGGTTTTGAATTTCCTCTTCCTACTGTCAAGAAGAAATATGATATTCTTATTGTTGGGGATGTGCATATCCCCGTTGAGGTAACCTAGTGTTATTCGAAAAATTCTCCGGCTTCATGTTATTCGAAAAGAGTTTGTTAACAAGACTTGATCAACCTTGTTAGTGGATTCCTTTTGATGAGGATGAGATGGATGAAGTTAGAAAGAACAACTCTCTGTACCCTCCTTTTACTTTCTGTTATTTAGATTAAATAAAGCAAAAATAGTATTTTCTGTTTGTTTTCTGAATTATCCTTGCAATAAAAAATACCCCAAAAATAAAAGTTCTCCAAATGTCTTGAAAATTTTATATGATTTTTTGTAGAATATTTAATAATTATTGGCACTAAGAACACACCTGGGGGCACTCCACGTGGCCACGATGGTCCAAGGCGCACCCACCCCCCAAGGGCGCGCCCCCTACCTCGTGGTCCCCACGTGGCCCCCTCCACTTATTCTTGCACCCACACACTCCGTCTTCCTCCAGAAAAAATCATCCACCAGCTCAAACCAGAGTTCTAGCTCATCTTGTTGCCATTTTCGATCTCCTTGCTCAAAGCTCCATTCACAAAACTGCTTTGGGGGATTGTTCTTCGGTATGTGACTCCTCCAATGGTCCAATTAGTTTTTGTTCTAGTACTTTATTTGTTGCAAATTTTTGCTGCTTAGGTGACCCTGTTCTTGAGCTTGCATGTCAAATTTATGTGGTCAAAAGTAGTTTTAATGCATGATATGGCCTCTAGGCACTTGTGGGAGTAGTTGCTATCAATCTTGTTGAGTTTGGTTCACTTTTATTTTGAGTCACTAAAAATTTCAGAAATTTTTTAAAGGAAGATATTTGTTTAGGAAAATGTACCAAGGTGGTCCCTCAAGGAACCAAGGCCCAAGGCTCGCGATACGTGAGCTGGACAATGAACTACCAAGGGAAGCTCAAGTGCGGCCTGGTGAATGGCCGTCAGAGGAGTTCATGGTCCAGGCAGGCATCAAGGATAAATTTGACGCGTATGTGCGTAACGCTGATCTTGAGAGCTTGGTGTCAGATAAGTGCCGACAATACCTCTATCTAACTGATTCATTTGTGAGAAGGTTTATATTTACATCCTCACGCAATTCTCACGCTGTTTCATTTGATCTTTATGATAAATCATATACCATGGACCTAGAAGATTTTAATACTGCTTGTAAACTCCCGCACTGGGGCAATGTTAGTGAACCTCACAAATCTGAATATAAAGACTTTCTTGCTAGTATCACTGTGGAGGAATCTAGGGAAATCACACAAGCTACCATAGTTAGCATTCATTTCCCTTCCATACATCATTTTGCTCTCTTCATTGGTAGATGCATTAACGGGAAAGATGAGGCTTGTCACATGTACGTTCCAGATCTTAGTGTCCTCAAGAGTGTGGTATTGGGTGATAAACAATATAACTTGGGGGCTATTGTTGCACGTAGGTTGCATCACAACAGTATAACTGGAGATTTGTTTGGTGTAATTTATGCAACTCGTGTAGCTAACTATCTTGATATACCCATACATGGAAATGATATTGAGTTGCCTCCTGCTTATCTAGATTATGAGGCTATGGTTCACCACCAGTTTCTTGAGAGGAACGGTCAGTTCCTCCAGTACCGACTAATCTTTGACAGATGGTGCACCGTCCATGTTGATCTCCCAGCTCCTACTTTCTTTGACTTTCAGGCAAAAAGGAGATATGTTATAAACAGGGAGGAGGCGAACGAGTATGAGAGGAGGATGGAGGCAGCTTGTCAGGCAGTAGCTGCTGCATCTCAGTACGACCCTAGTTACAACTTTGGATATCCACCAGGCCAGCCATGGCCCAAGACCAACTTAGGCCAAAAGCCTAAGCTTGGGGGAGTACGTATTTCTCACCGACATTACATTCATGTTCACACACTCGTTCCAGTTGTCGATGCTCATACTTTTTCATTGTACTATCCATGCTAGTTTAATTTCTTTTTAAGCTTTCTTCTTGTGTGTTTGAAAAACCTTAAGAAAAACCAAAAAAATTTAGTTGTAGCTTTTATCTAGTTTACTTTCCATGCTTGTAGTAGTAGTAATTAAAAAGAAAACCCCAAAAAATTTCTCGTTCTTCTTTTGCTTGTTGGGAGCTTTCCCGTGTAAATAGTTTTGTTTCTTTTCTTAGGTGGTCGAGAGGAGAAGACCATGATGAAAATGTTGAGTGGCTCTCATATGCATTATTATTGATCTAACCAAGAGCCCATATTACCTTGTCTTCTCCCTTGTATTAAATGCTTGCGGATTCCAGCTTAGTCCAATGCACGTGCACTATTATTATTATCCACACCGTTCGGTCGTGCAAGTGAAAGGCAATAATGACGATATATGATGAACTGATTGAGATGAGAAAAGCTGGTATGAACTCGACCTATCTTGTTTTTGTAAATATGATTAGTTCATCGTTCCTGATTCAGCCTATTATGAATGAAACATGTTTGCAAAGACAATTAGAGATTATAGTTGATCATGCCATGCTTAATTAGCTAGGAGTTTATAATGGTTTACCTTGCGTGCCAAAATGCTATTAAAATGGTTGTGATGTGGTATGATAGGGTGGTATCCTCCTTTGAACGATTCGAGTGGCTTGACTTGGCACATGTTCACGCATGTAGTTGAAACAAAATCAACATAGCCTCCACGGTATTTATGTTCATGGTGAATTATATCCTACTCATGCTTGCATTCAGTGTTGATTAATTTCAATGCATGTTCATGACTGTTGTCGCTCTCTAGCAGGTCGCTTCCCAGTCTCTTTCTAGCCTTCACTTGTACTAAGCGGGAATACTGCTTGTGCATCCACTTCCATAAACCCCAAAAGTTATTCCATATGAGTCCACCATACCTTCCTATATGCGGTATCTACCTGCCGTTCCAAGTAAATTTGTATGTGCCAAACTCTAAACTATCGGCGTTCTGGGAACGGGGGTCCCTAGACTTGCCTGCCTACGGCCTACGGTGTGGCTCTGCGAGCGGGCCCGTACGGCCCATCTTCACTAACAAGCTTTCAAGACCCTCGTGAGGAGCCAAGCCTCGCGATGCGGACAACACAAGACCTCCTCAGGAGCGGCCTCACAAGACCTCCTCAGGAGCAGCCTCACCAGGATGGCTCGTGAGGGGTGGAGAGTTCGAGGCAAGGCAAACCTCACGAGGTTCCGATGACATGAGCCATGACAATCGAGATCAGGCGGGCGCCAGCGCGCACAGTGTCCTTGTTTCCTCTTTGGTGCCAAGGGAGCAAGCGCACGCACGGAGTACCGAGGCATCAAGCAAAGGTTTCCATATCAGTGCAACGAGACCAAGACCAGCAGGACGGCAAGACGGAGGTCGCCATGGAGCCCAAGACGGCGTCACCACCAGAGCTTTTGGCAGGCGACAACTGCTTTTGTCAGGGTAAGCTGTAATAGTTGTCCCCTTTCAGATTGGCTGTTGTTGGCTCCGTTCCCGCTCAATATTTGGGGAGAGGACCAGGGCCTCTATAAATAGGATTAGCCACCACATTAGGAGCGGGATCTAGATAGGCTAGAACTCACTCAGCTCATCCTTTCACCCACCAAGCACAAGAACACCTCGCCTCAGGAGGCTGTTCTTCCCCTTGTACTGTTCATCCTCAGCCCAAGAGGCAATCCACCACTACCACACTGGAGTATGGTATTACACCACAACGGTGGCCCAAACCAGTATAAATCTTGTGTCCTTTGTGTTGCGAGTTCGTCGAGTTAGCTCGAGAGATCTTAGCGAAGCTAGGACGCGGATAGGTAGAGGGAGATCTTCACGCGCACCCCAGTGTTCGAACCTTGAGGGTTTTGCCGGAACCCGTGATCCAACATTTGGCGCACCAGGTAGGGGGTGCGCCGAAGTTTTCCTTCCGTCGATCTGCACTCCGCTGCCACCTTGCTTTGCCCTCATGGCAGGCATCTCGCTCCCTGCTCCGACGACCGGTGCCGCCGGTGGGGCCAGGGGGCTCCTAGCCTTGGCCCCCGCTCTATGGCAGGTGCAGTGGCCGCCCAAGTTCAAGCCGGAGATGCCGCCGCGCTACGACGGCACAGCGGACCCGACGGCTTTCCTGCTGGCGTATGAGGAGGCCGTCCTTAATGCTGGTGGCGACGACAAGGTCATGGCCAACTGGCTTCCCATGGCTCTCACTGGCGTACTGTGCGCCTGGCTGCTCAACCTCCTCGGATCCACGGTGGCATCTTGGGAGGAGTTGCGCTAGCTCTTCACCGCACGCTACGCAACGCCGGCGCACCACATGGTTGCGGCCCTCCTCGGTAGCTCGCAAGCACCACCCTCAGATCGTCACGTCAAGCCGTTCTTTCGCCAGGTCGGCGCTGCTTCCAAGCGCCAAGGGGCTTCGCCGGGCTGGGCCGCGCCCGAGGCCAACCTCCTTCTTCACGTACCGCTCGAGCGGCTCCGCCCTAGCAAGCCTTTCTTAAGGGTTGGTGGAGGATCCGCCCGCTCCCTGGGGAAGATCCGCCTCCCCGTGACCTTCGGCACGCACGACAACTACCGCATCGAGCTCATCGACTTCGACATCGCCCACACCGGCCTCCCAAACAACGCCATCCTCAGGTACCCGGCTCTAGCCCAGTTCATGGCAGCAACCCATCCGGCTTACAACCTCATGAAGATGTCGGGGAGCGAGGGTGTGCTCACCATCAAGGGGGCACCAAGAAAGCCTTGATGACGCTCAAGCTCGCCCTCATGACCGCCGCAACAGCGCAGCCTTCCGACTCGGACACCTCCAAGGCCAATGGAGCCGCACCAACCAAGAAGAAGTAGTTTTTCACTCAAGACAAGGCAGAAACCAAGCGGGTGCCAGTCGAGGAGGACGGGTCCTCAGGGGAAACTTTACCATAGGCGCCAACCTCGAGCCTGGTCGGGAGGAGACGTTGGTGAAGTTCTTGCGCGCAAACAAGGAAGTGTTCGCTTGGGAGCCCGATCAGCTGGTGGGGGTCCCAAGAGAGGTGATGGAGCACCACCTGAAGGTGTGCCCCAATGTACGCCCCATGAAGCAGAAGGCGAGGCGGCAGTCCACGGAGAAGCAAGCTTTCATCGTCCAGGAAACCCGCAAGCTAGAGGTTGCGGGTGTCATTTGCGAGGTTCGGTACCCCGAGTGGCTGGCAAACCCCGTCGTCGTCCCCAAGAAAGGCGGGAAGGAGCAGATGTGCGTCGACTTCACCAACCTCAACAAGGCCTGCCCCAAGATCCGTTCCCGCTTCCACGCATCGACCAGATCGTCGACTCCACTGTCGAGTGTGACTTGTTGTGCTTCATGGACGCGTTCTCAGGATATCACCAGATCAAGATGGCGGTAGAAGATGTGGAGAAGACGGCCTTCCTAACCCCGTGTGAGGTGTACTGCTACGCTTGCATGCCTTTCGGATTGCGCAATGCAGGCGCAACCTTCCAGCGGCTCATGCACATCGCCTTGGGTCGGTAGCTCGGGAGGAACGTTGAAGCCTACGTCGACGAAATCGTGGTGAAGTCTCGGGAGGCGTGGACCTTGATCCAAGACCTGGAGGAAACCTTTCAAAGCCTCCGCCAGGTGGACTTGCGGCTCAACCCGGAGAAGTGCGTGTTTGGCATCCCTTCCGGCAAGCTGCTGGGCTTCCTTGTGTCCCACAGGGGGATCGAGGCCAACCCAAAGAAGGTCAAGGCCATTGAAGACATGAGTCCACCGCAAACTCTCAAGGAAATGCAGAAGCTTGCTGGATGGGTGACTGCGTTGGGACACTATTTCCAAGATAGGAGAGCGAACCCTACCCTTCTTCAAGCTGATGAAGAAGAAGGGCCCATTCAAGTGGACCCCGGAGGCCGACTGAGCATTTCAAGACCTCAAGAGATACCTGACTAGCCCTCTAGTGATGGTGGCGACGCGACCTCTCGAGCCCCTGGTACTCTATCTTGCTGCCACTCCCTACTCCGCCAGCGCGGCTCTAGTGGCGGTTCGGGAAGAACACCAAGCCAAGGGCGCATCGCGACGAGCTACACCCCCAGCAGGGACGACGCAAGACCAGAAGGGCGCCACAAGGGCCGCCGTAGCAACAGCAGAAGAGCAAGCTCAGCAGGAAGACGCTCCCGAACCCGCAAAGGCCTCGACAAGCGATCAAGCGTTGGGGACTCCACCACCTCAGGAGGCACCCCAACTCTTGGAAGATGCAAGCCTCATCAGCACGCCTACCCTCGTTGAGCACCCGGTATACTTCTTCATCACGGTGTTGCGGGACGCAAGGGCACGATATCCCATACCTCATAAGCTCTTACTCGTGCTCTTAGTGGCTTCGCGTAAGTTGTGGCACTACTTCCAGGGCCGCCCCATCAAAGTCATCTCGGCCTACCCACTGGAGAGGGTGCTTAGGAGCCCCTACTCTGCTGGAATGGTCGCTGAGTGGAACATCGAGTTGCAAGCATTCCAGTTGGAGTTCAGCACTACCAGGGTCATCAAGGGAGCCGCACTCCCTGATTTCGTGGCAGAATGGACAGACGCCCCGGCGCTTGAAGTAGGAGAAGATCGGTCCCTCTCACCAGGAAGTATGGCGCCTGATGGCTGGGTCATGTATTTCGATGGTGCCTTCGCACACCAAGGTGCAGGGGCTGGAGTGGTGCTCATCTCACCCACTCAGGACAAGCTCTACTACGGGCAGCAAGATACCAGTAGGCGCTGCGGCGGTACAACTGTCGCAGCGTCCGCTCCAGGACACTCGAGGTGGGTGACCTCGTCCTGAGGTGGGTCCTCTCCAGGGAAGGGCTGCATAATCTCTCATCCATGTGGGAGGGCCCGTTCAAGGTCGTCCATGTCTCCAGGCCTGGCGCCATGCGCCTGGAGACACAGGACGGGGTACCCATCCAGAACGCCTGGAACATTCAGCACCTCCGGAAGTTCTATCCCTGAAGAAAGGCCCAGCGCCTGTGAAGAAGGCTCGGCGCCTGTGAAGAAAGGCCCAGCGCCTGTGAAGAAGGCCCAACGCCTGTGAAGATCGTCGCCCGTGACACTCACATAATAACGAGCGGGGTTGTACACGCCCCGGCGTCTCAGGAGTGCCGCCCTTGGGCCTCGGGGGCTCCCTCCCACATCTTAGTGGCAGCACTTAGCTCCGCGCTGGTGATAAGACGTTGAAGACTAGACTAGGTGCCGGACGTGGCTATTCATTTGCTTTCCAAAGTTGGCTCACCCCTCTTTAATTGAAATTTGCTTTCTGGTGTCCCTTGCTGGTCTCGACCTTTCGCTTTCTGCCCCTGTTTGTGCCTTCATTTCTTTGGTCGGCCTGCACTCTCTCGCGCGTTCCTCGCAAGGGGGCTGAACAGGTACCTTCGTGAGCTTCCTTCTTCTGTTTTTTGCAAGGTACCCTCGTTCGAGCCCACAAGGTGGCGCACCTCTCTCTGAATCCATGCCCCTCGGTACCACGATACGAAGCATTGGGTCAAGGCCTCAGGCGAACGATAAACCTCTTGACGAATTGTTTGCAGCTCCTAAGCGCCTATGGGGCCAAGGAGGCCCCGGCAGGCACCAGGAAGCAAGCGCCTCGTGAGGAGGAGGCTACCCCGAGCAAGTAAAGCTAAGTTATCCCTACATAAAACGACGATGTTGCGACACAACACAGGAACGAAAAACACAGCATAATGATTGAGCACTACAAGAAATATGTCAACTTATGACCTTCTGTCAGTGACCCTTAAAGAATTGGTCATAAATTTATGACCATTTTAGACCAATTGGTCAAAAGCTGTCTGGGGGGCTCTAAACCCTAAACCATAACGACCATTTTGGTCAGAAAGGTCATAATTTCATCAGAGGAAATGGTCATAAAGCAAACAGCGCTAGTCCGCTACCTTATTTCTAGTTGTTAACGACCAATATAGATGGTCATAGCCTTGTAAATTGTGGTGGGTTGCTATGACTAGGCGCCATCTCATCAGTTTTGCCTATGTGTCATGTCCATGTGGCAGTTTTTGCCCTAGGTTGTGAAGCAACCTATATTTCTGTCATCCCTAAAATTCCCAAAAAAATCTTATAAATTCTTTGGGCCATATCTTCGTCAAATATGTAAAAACCTTCCTTGCCTAGTTCAAAAATAATTCAAAAATATTCATTTTTCTATTCTGTTCAGAACAACAGTTTGTGAAGGAAGTACCACTTTGGCATGTCCAAATAGTATCCATTTTCTACAGTGCTTTCCTATGCCCAAATAACCATCCTCCACCAAATGCCAGCTCAATCCATTTATTATTTTGAGCCGAGCTTCAACATTCGTAGTCATGTCCAGTGTGGTAGTTTGCAAAGCAAGTACCACCTAGGATACTCCTTTTGAGCTAAAAATTTATGAAGACGGTCTTCTTAGTAACTGATCATCCTCAGCCAAAACTCACGCCCATTAGCCATGTACATTTCCCGTGCCGCTAATCAAACACTTGGCTGCTAATTCATGTTTGAGCATCGATCGGTCTCCTCGTGAGAATCTTATTTTGTGATTTTCTTCCTAGCACCTACCTGGGGAGTGCCCAACCCACTAGACATGCCTAGGCCACCCAAAACACATGGCAACACCACGGTCACGCGGTGACCACGCGGCGGGCATGCGAGTTTACGCGCTCTAGAGTTGGGGCCCTCGGCCACCACCGAAACCTCGACGTATTGCCACCAAACCATGTATTTATGATTAAATAGGTACTTATGTAACTAGAAATTATTTTTGGAAAAAATAAATAGCAAACTATGAGGCAGCTGCAGTTCAAATTTGACCCGCTTCCAACTGAATCGGCGGAAATTTGTCTTTTTCACGAGAGGTGGATAAAAACATTTTACACCCAATCATCTTGTCAATTTTACATTAAATATGTCCTATTATTTTAGAAAATTGATTTGGTCAAATTTTGCAACAATTATTTGGTAGGTCCTTCACAAAAAAACCTCCTTTTGGGCACTCAAAAATGGAAAATGGTTTTTTCGTCCAAAGAAAATGAAAACTTCCTTAGGCAACATTGTTTGCCATTCCAATATGCACCCTTGTGCACAATATGAGATCATTTGAACAAACTATGCCATGTATGTGGCCATAAGATTGAACATTTGGCTTGAAAGCCATTGATCTCCACACGTGATAGCTCGTTTCTGAGAACACTTTTTTAAAATAATTGTCGTATTACAAGTTTGTTATTTTTCCTAGGAACTTGGACACATATAATGACACAATGCGAAGGTTTTTCAATTTTTTGATTTTTTTTGAATTTTTTATGCCCGTTTCAAAATGCGGTCAAAACGGCGGGAATGACCGTTCCTAGCTAGTGGTTGAATCTTGGAACTTTTTTGGTGTTTCTATGATTAAATAGATACTTATTTACCTAGAAATGATTTATGAAAAAAATAAAGAGCAAACTACAAGGTAGCTACAGTTCAAATTTGACCCGCTTCCAGCTGAATCGGCGGAAATTTGTCTTTTTCATGAGAGGTGGATCAAAACTTTTTACACCCAACCATTTGGTCAATTGTGCATTAAACATGGCCTAGTATTTTAGAAAAATGATTTGGTCCAATTTTGCAACAATTATTTGGTAGGTCCTTCACAAAAAAACCTCCTTTTGGGCACTCAAAAAATGGAAAATGATTTTTTCGTCCAAAGAAAGTGACAACTTCCTTAGGCAACATTGTTTGCCATTCCAATATGCACCCTTCTGCAGAATATGAGATCATTTGAACAAACTATGCCATGGATGTGGCCATAAGATTGATCATTTGGCTTGAAAGCCATTGATCTCCACACGTGATAGCTCGTTTCTGGGAACACTTTTTTAAAATAATTTCCATATTACAAGTTTATTATTTTTCCTAGGAACTTGGCCACATATAATAACACAATGCGAAGGTTTCCCAATTTTTTGATTTTTTTTGAATTTTTTATGCCCGTTTCAAAATGCGGTCAAAACGGCGGGAATGACCGATCCTAGCTAGTGGTTGAATCTTGGAATTTTTTTGGTGTTTCTATGATTAAATAGATACTTATGTACCAAGAAATGATTTTTGTAAAAAATAAAGAGCAAACTATGAGGCAACTGCAGTTCAAATTTGACCCGCTTCCAGCTGAATCGGCGGAATTTGTCTTTTTCACCAGAGGTGGATCAAAACTTTTGACACCCAACCATTTGGTTAATTGTGCATTAAACATGGCCTAGTATTTTCGAAAATTGATTTGGTCCAATTTTGCAACAATTATTTGGTAGGTCCTTCACAAAAAAACCTCCTTTTGGGCACTCAAAAAATGGAAAATGGTTTTTTCGTCCAAAGAAAATGAAATCTTCCTTAGGCAACATTGTTTGCCATTCCAATATGCACCCTTGTGCACAATATGAGATCATTTGAACAAAATATGCCATGGATGTGGCCATAAGATTGATCATTTGGCTTGAAAGCCATTGATCTCCACACGTGATAGCTCGTTTCTCAGAACACTTTTTTAAAATAATTGCCGTCTTACAAGTTTGTTATTCTTCCTAGGAACTTGGACACATATAATGACACAATGCGAAGGTTTCCCAATTTTTTGATTTTTTTGAATTTTTTATGCCTGTTTCAAAATGCGGTCAAAACGGCGGGAATGACCGTTCCTAGCTAGTGGTTGAATCTTGGATTTTTTTTGGTGTTTCTATGATTAAATAGATACTTATGTACCTAGAAATGATTTTTGTAAAAAATAAAGAGCAAACTATGAGGCAGCTGCAGTTCAAATTTGACCCGCTTCCAGCTGAATCGGCGGAATTTGTCTTTTTCACCAGAGGTGGATCAAAACTTTTGACACCCAACCATTTGGTCAATTGTGCATTAAACATGGCCTAGTATTTTAGAAAATTGATTTGGTCCAATTTTGCAACAAATATATTGTAGGTCCTTCATAAGAAAAACTAATTTTGGGCTCTCGAAAAATGATTGTCTTAAAAAACACTCATTTTGGATAATACCTTTTAGAGATATTTGTATTATTCAAAGTTTGTTATTTTTACTGAAACGTAGATCACACTTGGTGACACAATGCTAAGGTTTTTCTTTTCTATTTATTTTTATAAATTTTCTAGGCCGTAAAAAAGCTGACATGATTTAGCATCTTATTTTTAATCGATCACGACCAATTTAAATGGTCATAACACCATCGAAGAGATACTGCGTTGTGATTGGTCCAAAAACATATCACGTGGATCATGGATTAAGCACTGTCGGATGCTCCGGATCGAACGGTAGCCCTTGGTAGCCCTCGTCGCTCTCATCCCCCTATCGAATCACCCCGTGCCCCTCTCATCCCTCTCACCCTCGTCCACCCACGAAACCCTAGCACATCTCTCATATGCCGCCGCTCCCTTCTCCCACCCGCCGCCACTACCTTCTCCCCACCGCCGCCGCTCCCTTTTCCCCACCGCCGGTCCTTCACGCACGCGCTCCACAGAACAGACTCCACCCACCTCGCGCTCCCCAGATCCATCTGGAGCCGCCTTCTCGCGCTCCCCAAATCCGTCTCGATCCGCCTCCCCCTCGACTCGACCCACCTCCACCCACCTCCTGCCTCCTCCCTCTCACTCCTCCGCCCGCCCACACGCGCCCGACCATCCTCTCCCCCGTGACGAGCGCCGCGCCAAGGAGCGGGGAGGGCAGCCAGGCGGCCGGAATGCCCGCACAGAAGCGCCCGCACTCGTCGCTCGACGCGGACGACGGCCACGTCCAGGAGGAGGAGGTTGCCGCTGTCGTCAGGGCCGCCGGCTCCGGCACGGAGGGCGGTGGCGCAGGCGTCCAGAGGGTGGCCAACGCGGGCTCTGTTGAGCTGGCCAAGGACGATGCCGGTGAGAGCACTGCTTCCAGCGACACATGCCACTAACTCATCTCCCACCACGCGATGTCCGCTAGTTCAGGTTGCTTCGATTTGATGCTTTTGGTTGTTTCGTAGGCGTTAGGCATATGATTTAGGATCTGTTTCATCTCCTCTTCCTTCGTCATGAGCTGATCCGGTTTCTGGCCTTGTTTCTCGTGGTTTTGCAGCGTGGATCCATTCACCAAGAAGAAGTGGTATGACAAATTAATCCAGTACTGTTGAATCAAGAAGAAGTGGCCTTACTATTATGTTTATCTGTCCTATGAATTTGGATGCTTGGTACTCCATTTTACTACTGCTCTGTTCCGTGATCTCCCACTAATCTTCTTCGTGATTGTGGAGCCCGGTCGTTTGGTGCGATCCTATGTGTGTATGGAAACCTGATGTTGATCTTTATAAGATCTTCAGCAGATGTTGATCTCTTCTCTGTAGTTGCCTACCTAGCTAGCTCGATCTGCATTCAGGTGTTTTCATGCATTGCAGGAGATTTTTTCTTAATGGTTATGCATGTTTAGCTAGTTCTTGCAGCGAGGCATATTTGTGATGCTAGTTTAGATCAACGTCCATGGCAGGAGCTCGGTGCTTGCTCAACGACCATGGTGTCCACGCGTACGCATGCACGGTTTACCAACTGCTGCTCTTAGGCGCAGCTGGATTTCTGTTGTTCTTCCCCTCCATTTCAAACTAGCCTCGCCTCGTTGCTAGCTGACGATGCGTGCTAGCTGCATGCATGTACATGCATCTTCTGGAATAGAGTGATTGGTTTGAATTCAAGTGCAGAATATAGGCAAATGGGTGCTAGCTGTACATATTAATTGCCTCCGTTCAGTGTCGATTTCTTCAGTGTACTACTGCTAGTGTCGATTGATGCATTGGTTTGAGTTTGATTTAGTCAGGCAGGTTTAGTAATTCATTTTTTAGATTAATTTGACATGGGTTTGATGAACTATGTAATACTCCCTCTGTCTCAAAATATAAAACGTCTTTTGCTCTAAATATTATCCAGTACTATTGCCTACATGCTTCTAGCGGCTGATGCTTTTAATTTTGCTTAGTTTTTATGCTTCAGATCGCTTCCTCCATGACACCCCGATCCGGGCGGCGCCAGCAGCGATGGCGATCGACAATCGAGTGTGCCTAACTCTGCATCTATAACTGGTCTGTCTTCTTTGGACGGTCAGCTGCTTCCTCCCCACATTGAAATCTCGACCCCTTTCTTGTTGATGGACTCGTTGACTGATTCGTATGTGCGTGGATGCAGGGTGCAGGTGCTCTACTACGCGCTACTCCGGACGGGTCACCTGGACAGATGTTCTGGTTGTTTTTGAGCTACTTCCACTTTTTTAGCCGATTGACTACTGGCTTATTTTATAATGCAACGATGACTACTGCACTGCACCTATATTTGGCTAGCTCACTTAGACTGGCTATTCTTCTGCTCTTTTGATGGCATATATATCAACTATCAAGCAATGAAGCAATGCTCCCCTTTGCCTTGGCATGTGTGCAAACTGTGTGTTATGTATTTTGTTCTAGCGGTACTATATAAGCCTGCATGTACGGATGTGTATGCCAATGCCTGCATGAACAAAAACTTTTACAAGGTTCTGGTTGCTTTGATAGTACACTGTATGTTCTACATTATATTTCTATATCTATATAATTTAGTTTGAGAAAGTAACTTAAGGATGTGTATCCCTTTTTATAATTCCTCTACACTACTCAATCGCTATCTGCCTCTAATTATTATAGTGACATCACTTATGGGTACAATGCTGAATTCTTGAGAACCTGCAGTAATCATCATATTTTTAGCTATCTTAATTCTTCTGTGCGATGCACATTGTTGGTGTTAATCCACCACCCGTTTGGCCACTGTAATATTTACATAGTATTTTTTTGATGTCCTAGTAGTAATGCCACTGTAGTATTTACATAGTAGTTTGTCTATTACTTGTATCCAGATTTTATATCCTGCCCTATGCCCTTGTCGACTTGCTTAGGTACATAATTGTTATGTCTTGCAATCTGGTATTGATGATTGTCAATGTATTCATGTATACCCTTCTAGTGTACCTTGTATGTGACCCTGCTGATTTGTATATCAATGCTTTGTTTCCAATAGATGTATGCTGATGCCTGATTCCTTAAAACTTCACTGTTGCAGTAGCATTTTTCCTTAGTGCATAGATGTATGAGCCATCACTTATGCTTGAAACCTTGCTCTCTTTCCCAGGAACCATCATGGTCTGCGTCACTACTGGGGCGTGTGTATCCATGGTCAGCGCACCAAGACTACCGACAGGAGAGGGAAGACTGTTGGTGTCTCCAAGAAGCGATAAACTGCTTCACAAAGATCCCCGCATAGCTTCACTACTACTGTGTTGGTCCATTTCCAGAATCTTAAGGAGTGTTCTTGTTTAGACGATTACCTTGGATGATGCTTTTGCTTGGGGAGAGGCTCAAGAAGATCAGGTATAAACTCATCCCCCTCTCGTTTGTTTTTGTTTCATACAGTTTGGTGGTTGATACATTACTGTGCAAGTTCTATGGTAGGTGAGTTCTTTTTGTTGCTGCAAGCATTGACACAATATGTCATGTGCAGGGAGCTTTGCATCCGAGTTTCAGCCATCCTCTACAGCAAGGAGCTCTCAGCCAAAGGAGCAAGCAGCGCTGCTAGTTCCTTGAGGCCAGATCGAGTAAGATGGCGCACCATGGCGTGTGGTGGCGTATTTTGCTTCCGAGAACAATACTGTTTATTTTAAGTGAGATGTACTTGTCTAGTGCTTGGTAAAAAAATTGAAGGATGAAGTATCATGTACTGTCTATGTTGTAGTGAGCTGTAGTAGGAGTGTAATGAAATTTTATCTGCTATTGTATGTGCTATTTTCCTCTAATGTGTTGTGTACATTTTTACTTGAACAGTAAATTCTCTGGAAAAATGTTCTTACTGGACCTGATAGTGGTCACGTCCCAAATATACTTGTACTATTAAGATGCCATGGCCCAAAATAACCTGAGCTGAAAAGCTATTCAGAATAACTATAAGCAGGCCTCGACTCAAATAGAAAATAGAAATGAAAAGGAAACAGACTATGTGGAAAGGTAAAGTCCCATGATAGAACAAGCCCAAAAAAATTCAGGAAAAAAATCATAAATGGGCCGAATTGTTGGGCTAGGCCCATGTAGAAAACCGAATTGGACCGGGCTGAATCTTGTGCCACATCAGCTTGCCACGCTGGATGCCTACGTGGCCTGGGGAGGTTTCTAGTGACCAAAACAGAACAATAGGCTTATTTTGGTCATAAACGTCTTCGACCATTCCAGAAGAAATGTCGCTATAGTCAGTTTATGACCGCCAGCTTTTGACCTTCTGTTTTTGGTCACAAAAAGGTCGCAAATGAAAAACCATGACCTTTCAGTGACCAATAGTGGTGGTCACAAGTTGACATATTTCTTGTAGTGGAGATCATAGTTCGATACATGCCCCTCCGGGGCCCATTCTAGTTTCTTTTTGATGCAGGAAGGAAAGGAAGAACAAAATAAAAGCGACGCGTGCCCCTTGTAACATCCCGGATGTATTTTACCTTATATGTACTCCAACTCTTGCCGTTTCCGACCTAAGTTATTTTATTTCCTCGGGTTTGGGTTTTTGTCTCCGTGTGTTGTTGCCTTTGTCATGCATCTCACATCATGTCATCATGTGCATTGCATTTGCATACGTGTTCGTCTCATGCATCCGAGCATTTTCCCCATTGTCCGTTTTGCATTCCGGCGCTCCTATCTCCTCCGGTGGTCCTTTCTACCTATTTTCATGTGTGGGGGTTAAACATTTCCGGATTGGACCGAGACTTGCCAAGCGGCCTTGGTTTACTACCGGTACCGCCTGTCAAGTTTCGTGCCATTTGGACTTTGTTTGATACTCCAACGGTTAACCGAGGGACCGAAAAGGCCTCGTGTGTGTTGCAGCCCAACACCCTTCCAATTTGGCCCAAAACCCACCTAAACTCTCTCCATCATCTAGAGTGTTCGATCATGATCGCGTGGCCGAAAACCGCACTCCATTTGGAGCTTCCTAGCTCCCTCTATGCCTATATATAGATCCCTTCCCCGAAATCCGGACGAAACCCTAGTCTCCCCCTTCCTCGCGCCACCGGACACGTCCACCGCGTGCCGGACATGTCCTCCACCGTCCCTCGCCCAATCGGACGCTGACACGTCACCGGGCCAAGCCCCACATCGCCGCCTCCGCCGCGCGGCCCGTCCGGCCCGTAGCTGGCCCCCGCGGCCCATCCACCCGCGCGCCGCCGCCTGCCTCATCGCCGCCCGGCTCCGCCTTCCCCGCCGCCCGCGCGCGCCACCGCCGCGCCGCTCGGTCGCCGCCTCGCCGCCCCGCCGTTGACGCCGACCGCCGCCACCGGATCCGATGTCCGGACCTCGCCGCCTCGTCCTCCCTCGACTCCAGGAGACATCTCCACCGCAGATCCGGCGCCCCCTCGCCGGCGCACCTTCCTCTCCGGCCGTCTCCCACAGCTCCGGCGAGCTCCCCGGACATTCTCGGTTCACGTGCCCGCGGGATCTAGATCCGGTGCTACAGTAACCCTAGGTTGACTTCGGATGTTCCCTAAGTCCCGAGTAATTTTAGCATACTTCATCGCATCATAACTTTGCACCTGTAACTCCGTTTTGGGCGGGTAGCATATCAAAATGTCCGTCTCAGAGAGTACATCATTTAATCTCATTACATCATTTTCATGTGAGCTCATCTTGATGCCCGAAATGCTATTGGAAGAGGGCTATATGATAATATTGTCAGATCTGTTTCATCAAATGGATATTTGTCATTTTTGCCATGATTTATGTGTGCATGATATGCTCCTGAGCTCTGCATGAGTTTTGTTATATGCCATGCCATCTTTACAGAGGTGCTTACCATGTATTTTTGTGATATGTGTGGTGACTATCACAAGCTTGCAAAGTAGTGCATTCGTTAATGCTGATTTCAGGGACTTAGAATTTCTCGAAGTCATTGTCCTGATTTTGTCATTATGCCATATGTTCATGTTGTTTCCTAGTGATCCGTGCCTCTTTTGAGGATGATCAGTAAGGATGATTTGTTAAAATTATGGTGCTCTATCCATCCATGTCTTTGTTTGCATTTATGGAGCAACCAAGCTTGAGTCAATCGAGCTCTACTTTTGCTATTTCGTGAATCCTGGCAGATTGTTGACTTGTTAGCGATTTTGCCGAGGATGTTGTTATTGATCCGTGCATGCTATGTTGTTGTTCTTGCCATGTCTAGCTTCTATGATATGTATTATTGATGGATGTATGATTAGTTTGTCATGCCATGCTCTATAGTGAGTGCATCGAGCTCGTGATCATGCCTACTCGCTAACTGATTTGCATGCTCCAGTTTTTCACCAAGTCTGAGATCTGTTTATGTTTTTGCCATGCTCGCATGCTTGCAATTGTATTTTCTGATCCCTTTTGGCTCAAGACATGCCTTGCTTTGCCATGTTAAGTTCCTGCAGCTTATAGTTTTCATGCTCCAAAGTGTGCTTCCTGATGTTAAATTCCAGACTTGTGTTAATTTCACTAAGTCTGAAACCTGTTATCGTTTGCATTTTTGCCATGCTTGTTTGAACCTGTTAATGGATGAATTAGCCGTAGCTCAGTATTCATCTTTTGTAAAGCATCATGATTAGATCCCTGCCATGTATTTTGTTGTCATATTTGAGTGTTGTAGCATATCTATCTTGATGCATTTAGATGGCTACTTGCTGATTATCGCAGACCGGTGTCATATTTGTTTTGCTTGCCATTTCCAAACCGTGCATCCGATTCCGGTGATCTTTATATCGATTTCAACCGAAATTACCTCGCCTTTCCAGTGGAACTCCTGGATTTCCATGTTGAGGCCAGGTTCAATCATTCCTTGTCAAATCTTGCATATGCATCACATACCGCATCCCGCATAGCATACCATGTTTGCATCATGTTTGTTTGAGCATTGCACGTGGTTGCTTATGTTCCTTTTGCTTGTTTGTCTTGTTTGGCTAGATCCGGGAGGCGAGTTCGCTAACGAGGAGCCCGTTGAGTTTGCTTTCGAGGATCAAGTCAACTCTGACAACTTTGCAGGCAAGATGATCATACCCTCGAAATCACTTCTATCTTTGCTTGCTAGATGCTCGCTCTTTTGCTATGCCTATGCTACGATACCTACCACTTGCTTATCATGCCTCCAAAACTGCCGTGTCAAACCTCTAACCCACCATGTCCTAGCAAACAGTTGATTGGCTATGTTACCGCTTTGCTCAGCCCGTCTTATAGCATTGCTAGTTGCAGGTGAAGATTGGAGATCGTTCCTTGTTGGAACATTGTTTATTGTGGGGATATCACTATATTATCTTGTTATCTTAATGCATCTATATACTTGGTAAAGGATGGAAGGCTCGACCTTTTGCCTAGTGTTTTGTTCCACTCTTGCCGCCCTATTTTCCGTCATATCGGTGTTATGTTCCCGGATTTTGCATTCCTTACGCGGTTGGGTGATAATAGGAACCCCCTGACAGTTCTTCTTGAATAAAACTCCTCCAGCAATGCCCAACCTTGGTTTTACCATTTCCCACCTAGCCTTTTTTCCTTTGGGTTTCCGGGGCCCAAGGGTCATCTTTTTTAACCCCCCCCCCCCCCGGGCCAGTGCTCCTCTGAGTGTTGGTCCAAACTAGAGCCCTGTGCAGCGCCCCCTCGGGGAAACTCGAGGTTTGGTTTTAGTTGTATGGAGCACTCATCTGAGTGTGCCCTGAGAACGAGATATGTGCAGCTCCTATCGGGATTTGTCGGCACATTCGGACGGTGTTGCTGGACTTGTTTTACCATTGTCGAAGATGTCTTGTAGAACCGGGATACCGAGTCTGATCGGAATGTCTCGAGAGTAGGAATATCCTTCGTTGACCATGAAAGCTTGTGATGGGCTAAGTTGGGACTCCCCTGCAGGGATTTAAACTTTCGAAAGTCGTGCCCGCGGTTATGGGAAGATGGGAATTTGTTAATGTCCGGTTGTATATAACATGTAACTTAACTTAATTAAAATGAATCAACCGCGTGTGTAACCGTGATGGTCTCTTCTCGGCGGAGTCTGGGAAGTGAACACGGTGTTGGAGTAATGCTTGACGTAGGTTGTTCTAGGATCACTTCTTGATCATAGTTCTTCGTTCGTGCTTTGCCTTCTCTTCTCGCTCTCTTTTGCGAACAGGTTAGCCACCATATATGCTAGTCGCTTGCTGCAGCTCCACATATTACCTTGCCTTACCTATAAGCTTAAATAGTCTTGATTGCGAGGGTGCGAGATTGCTGAGTCCCCGTGACTCACAGTTTACTTCCAAACCAGATGCAGGGACCGATGATTCCGTTCCAGATGATGTGCTTGAGCTCAAGTGGGAGTTCGACGAAGACTCTTGCCGTTACTATGTGTCTTTCCCTGATGATCGGTAGTGGTTCCCAGTTGGGGCGATCTGGACTGTGTCGCATGTTGGGGTTGATCTTTTATTTTGGCACCGTAGTCGGACCATGAGTGTATTGGATGATTGTAATGTTATTTATGTATTTGTGTGACGTGGCGAGTGTAAGCCAACTATGTATCTTTTCCCCTATTATCTATTTACATGGGTTGTTGTGAAGATTACCTTACTTGCGACATCGCTTTCATTGCGGTTATGCCTCTAAGTCGTTCTTCGACACGTAGGAGATATAGCCGCATCGAGGGCGTTATAAGTTGGTAATCAGAGCCTTCCCCGACCTTAGGAGCCCCCTGTTGGAAATATGCCCTAGAGGCAATAATAAATTAGTTATTATTATATCAAATTTCATTGTTCATGATAATCGTTTATTGTCCATGCTAGAATTGTATTAATAGGAAACTCAGATACATGTGTGGATACATAGACAACACCATGTCCCTAGTAAGCCTCTAGTTGACTAGCTCGTTGATCAATAAGATGGTTACGGTTTCCTGACCATGGACATTGGATGTCATTGATAACATGATCACATCATTAGGAGAATGATGTGATGGACAAGACCCGATCCTAAGACTAGCACAAGATCGTGTAGTTCGTTTGCTAAAGCTTTTCTAATGTCAAGTATCATTTCCTTAGACCATGAGATTGTGCAACTCCCGGATACCGTAGGAGTGCTTTGGGTGTGCCAAACGTCACAATGTAACTGGGTGTCTATAAAGGTACACTACAGGTATCTCCGAAAGTGTCTGTTGGGTTGGCACGAATCGAGAATGGGATTTGTCACTCCGTGTAAATGGAGAGGTATCTCTGGGCCCACTCGGTAGGACATCATCATAATGTGCACAATGTGACCAAGGAGTTGATCACGGGATGATGTGTTACGGAACAAGTAAAGAGACTTGCCAGTAATGATATTGAACAAGGTATGGGGATACCGACGATCGAATCTCGGGCAAGTACAATACCGCTAGACAAAGGGAATTGAATACGGGATTGATTGAATCCTCGACATCGTGGTTCATCCGATGAGATCATCATGGAACATGTGGGAGCCAACATGGTTATCTAGATCCCGCTGTTGGTTATTGGCTGGAGAGTTGTCTTGGTCATGTCTGTATGGTTCCCGAACCCGTAGGGTCTACACACTTAAGGTTCGATGACGCTAGGGTTATTAGGAAGACTTGTATGTGATTACCGATTGTTGTTCGGAGTCCCGGATGAGATCCCGGACGTCACGAGGAGTTCCGGAATGGTCCAGAGGTAAAGATTTATATATGGAAAGTTGTTCGGGTTCCGGGAAAAGTTCGGTTTTTTCCGGTATTGTACCGGGAAGCTTCCGGAAGGTTCCGGAGGATTCCGGAGGGGTCCAGAGGTCCGGAAAATGTTCCACCACGTCCAATACAGTAGCATGGGCTGTGGGGGGCGCCCTAACCTTAATGGGCCAAGGGCACCAGCCCCCCCAAGGCCCATGCGCATGGGAGAGGGGAAACCCTAAGGGGGAGGGCCTCCACTTGACTTGGGAGGCACTCCTCCCCCCCTTGGTCGCCGCCCCCAACCCTAGATGGGATCTAGGGGGGCCGGCCCCCTATCTCCCCACCTATAAATAGTGGAGGGGTGGGAGGGCGGCCACACCCTTGAACCTGGCGCAGCCCCTCCCCTCCAATACCTCTCCTCCTCCACGTGAGCTTGGCGAAGCCCTGCCGGAGAACTGCCACTCCATCACCACCTCGCCGTCGTGCTGCTGTTGGACTCTCTTCCTCAACCTCTCCCTCCTCCTTGCTGGATCAAGGCGTGGGAGACGTCTCCGTTCTGTACGTGTGTTGAACGCGGAGGTGCCGTCCGTTTAGCGCTAGAATCATCGGTGATTTGTTTCATGACGAGTACGACTCCATCAACCCCGTTCACTTGAACGCTTCTGCTTAGCGATCTACAAGGGTATGTAGATGCACTCTCCTTACGTTCGTTGCTAGATTACTCCATAGATTGATCTTGGTGATGCGTAGAAAATTTTAAATTTCTGCTACGATCCCCAACAGTGGCATCATGAGCTAGGTCTATGCGTAGTTTCTATGCACGAGTAGAACACAAAGCAGTTGTGGGCATCGATATTGTCAATTTACTTGGCGTTACTAGTCTTATCTTGATTCGGCGGCATCGTGGGATGAAGCGGCCCGGACCGACCTTACACGTACGCTTATGTGAGACTGGTTCCACCGACTAACATGCACTAGTTGCATAAGGTGGCTAGCGGGTGTCTGTCTCTCCCACTTTAGTCGGATCGGATTCGATGAAAAGGGTCCTTATGAAGGGTAAATAGAAATTGGCATATCACGTTGTGGTTTTCACATAGGTAAGAAACGTTCTTGCTAGAAACCTATAGTAGCCACGTAAAAACTTGCAACAACAATTAGAGGACGTCTAACTTGTTTTTGCAGCATATGCCTTGTGATGTGATATGGCCAAAAGGATGTGATGAATGATATATGTGATGTATGAGATTGATCATGTTCTTGTAATAGGAATCACGACTTGCATGTCGATGAGTATGACAACCGGCAGGAGCCATAGGAGTTGTCTTAATTTATTTATGACCTGCGTGTCAACTTAAACGTCATGTAATTACTTTACTTTATTGCTAAAGCGTTAGCCATAGTAGTAGAAGTAATAGATGACGAGACAACTTCAAGAAGACACGATGATGGAGATCATGATGATGGATATCATGGTGTCATGCCGGTGACAACGATGATCATGGAGCCCCGAAGATGGAGATCAAAAGGAGCAAAATGATATTGGCCATATCATGTCACTATTTGATTGCATGTGATGTTTATCATGTTTTACATCTTATTTGCTTAGAACGACGGTAGCTTAAATAAGATGATCCCTCACTAAAATTTCAAGAAAAGTGTTCCCCCTAACTGTGCACCGTTGCGAAGGTTCGTTGTTTCGAAGCACCACGTGATGATCGGGTGTGATAGATTCTAACGTTCGAATACAACGGGTGTTGACGAGCCTAGCATGTACAGACATGGCCTCGGAACACATGCGGAACACTTAGGTTTACTTGACGAGCCTAGCATGTACAGACATGGCCTCGGAACACGGTAGACCGAAAGGTCGAACATGAGACGTATAGAAGATACGATCAACATGAGATGTTCACCGTTGATGACTAGTCCGTCTCACGTGATGATCAAACATGGCATAATCGATTCGGATCATGTTTCACTTAGATGACTAGAGGGATGTCTATCTGAGTGGGAGTTCATTAAATAATTTGATTAGATGAACTCAATTATCATGAACATAGTCTAAATTGTCTTTGCAAATATGTTGTAGATAAATAGCTCACGTTATAGCTCCCTGTTTCAATATGTTCCTAGAGAAAGATTAAGTTGAAAGATATTGTAAGCAATGATGCGGACTAGGTCCGTAGTCCGAGGAGTGTCCTCACTGCTACACAGAAGGCTTACGTCTTTGATGCACCGCTCGATGTGCAAACCCCTACAACGTCGTCTGTGGATGTTGTGAACACCTGACAGACACATCCTGATGACTACTTGATAGTTTAGTGCACCATACTTTACGGCTTAGAATCGGGATTCCAATGACGTTTTGAACGCCATAGAACATATGAGATGTTCCAAGAGCTGAAATTGGGATTTCAGGCTCATGCCCGTGTTGAGAGGTATGAGACCTCTGACAAGTTCTTTTGCCAACAAGATGGAGGAGAATAGCTCAGCTAGTGAGCATGTGCTCAGAATGTCTGGGTGCTACAATCACTTAAATCAAGTGGGAGTTAAACTTCTGGATAAGATAGTGATTGATAGAGATCTCTAGCCACTATCACTAAGCTACTAGATCTTCGTGATCAACTATGACATGCAAGGGATGGAGTTGATCCCGGAGCTGTTCGTGGTGCTTAAGACCGCAAAAGGTAGAAATCAAGAAGGAGCATCAAGTGTTGATGGTTTAACAAGACCACTGGTTTCAAGAAGGGCAAGGGAAACTTCATGGATGGCAAACTAGTTGCCACTCCAGTGAAGGAACCCAAGGTTGAACCCAAACCCGAGACTAAGTGCTTCTATTGTAAAGGGAACGGTCACTGGTAGAGGAATTACCCCAAATGCATGGTAGGTAAAAAGGCTGGCAACTTCAACAAAATTTATACGTGTTATTAATGTGTACCTCACTAGTACTCCTGGTAGCACCTGGGTATAGGATACCGGTTCAGTTACTATTATTGGTGACTTGAAGCAAAAGCTACGGACTAAACGGAGACTGGCTGAGGGCGAGGTGACGATGTATGTTGGAAGTGTTTCCAAAGTTGATGAGATCACCGTCGCACGCTCCATCTGCCTTCGGGATTAGTATTGAAGCTAGATAAATGTTATCAGGTGTCTACATTGAGCATGAATATGATTAGATCATGTTCATTGCAATACGGTCATTCATTTAAGTTAGAGAATAATGGTTATTCTATTTACATGAATGATACCTTTCATGGTCATGCACCCTATGTGAATGGTTCATTGAATCTCGGTCATGGTGATACACATGTTCACGCCAAAAGATGTAGAGTTAATAATGATAGTACCACTTTCTTGTGGCACTGCCGCTTAGGTCATATTAGCGTAAGATGCATGAAGAAACTCCATATCGATGGATGTTTGGAGTCACTTGATTTTGAATCGCTTGACACATGCGAGCCATGCCTCATGTGCAGGATGACTAAGACCCCGTTTTCAGGTACAATGAAACGGGCAAGTGAACTGTTGGAAATCATACATGCTGATGCGTGTGATCCAATGAGAATTGAAGCGTGCGGTGGATATTGCTATTTTCTCATCTTCACTGACGATTTGAGTAGATATAGGTATATTCACTTAATGAAGCACAAGTCTGAAACTTTTGAAAAGTTCAAGCGATTTCAGAGTGAAGTTAAGAATCATCATAACAAGAAGATCAAATTCCTACGATCTGATCAATGAGAATTTCTGAGTTATGAGTTTGGTAAACACTTAAGACATTGTGGAATTGTTTCATAGTTGAATCCACCTGGAACACCACAGGGTAATGGTATGTCCGAACGTCGTAATCGAACCTTATGAGATATGGTGCGATCTATGATGTCTCTTACCGATCTACCGCTATTATTTTGAGGTTATGCATTAGATACAGCTGCATTCACTTTAGATAGGACACCATATAAGTCCGTTGAGACGACGTCGTATGAACATTGGTTTGGCAAGAAACCAAAGTTGTCGTTTCTTAATGTTTGGGGCTGCGATGCTTAAGGCTTCAGTAGGAGAAGCTCGAACCCAAAGCGGACAAACACATCTTCATAGGATACCCAAAGGTTACAGTTGGGTATACCTTCTATCTCAGATCCGAGGGCAATTTGTTTGTCGCTAAGAACGGGTCCTTTCTCGAGAACGAGTTTCTCTCGAAAGAATTGAGTGGGAGGAAGATAGAACTTGATGAGGTTGTCGAACCTTTATTTCAACCAAAGAGTGATGCAACACAGAAAGATGTTTTCTGTGGCGCCTACGTCTGATGAAGAGGAAGTTAATGATAGTGATCATGAAGCTTCGAATCAAGTTGCTATCGAACCTCGTAGGTCGACAAGGATATGTACTACTCCTAAGTGGTACGGTAATCCTGTCTTAAATATCATGTTGTTGGACAACAATGAACCTACGAACTATGGAGAAGCGATGGTGGGCCCGTATTCCGACAAATGGTTAGAAGCCATGAAATCCTAGACAGGATCCATGTATCAGAACAAAGCATGGACTTTGGTGGACTTGCCTGTTGATCGGCAAGCCATTGAGATAAATAGATCTTTAAGAAGAAGACGGACGTGGGCGGTAATGTTACCGTCTATGAAGCTCGACCTGTGGGAAAGAGTCTTTTCACAAGTTCAAGGAGTTGACTACGATGAGAATTTCTCACCCGTAGTGATTCTTAAGTCCGTCGGAATCATGTTAGCATTAGTTGTATTTTTCGATTATGAAATCTGACAGATGGATGTCAAAACAAGTTTTCTTACCAGTTTTCGTAAGAAAAAGTTGTATGTGATACAATAAAAGGTTTTGTCGATCCTAAGGATGCTAAAAGGTATGCTGGCTCCAGCAATCCTTCTATGGACTAGAGCAAGCATCTCGGAGTCAGAATATATGCTTTGATGGAGTGATCAAAGCTTTTAGGTTTATACAATGTTTGCTAGAAACTTGTATTTACAAGAAAGTGAGTGGGAGCACTACAACATTTCTGATAAGTATATGTGGATGACATATTGTTGATTCGAAATAATGTAGAATTTCTGGAAAGCATAAACGGTTGTTTGAAGAGTGTTTTTCAAGGAAGACCTGGATAAAGCTGCTTACAAATTGGGCATCAAGATCTATAGAGATAGATCAAGACGCCTGATGATACTTTCAAAGAACGCACACCTTGACATGTTTTTGAAGGAGTTCAAAATAGATCAGTCAAAGAAGGGGTTCTTACCTGAGTTGTAAGGTGTGAAGTTGAGTAAGACTCAAAGCTTGACCACGGCAGAAGAAAGAGGAAGGACGAAGGTCGTCCCCTATGCTCTTGTCATAGGCTCTATACGGTATGCCATGCTGAGTACCGCACCTGATGTGTGCCTTGCCACATGTCTGGCAAGAGGGTACAAAGGTGATCTAGGACTGGATCACCAGATAGCAGTCAAAATTATCCCTAGAGGAATAAGGAAATGTTTCTCGGTTATGAAGGTGATAAAGAGTTCGACATAAAGAGTTACGTCGATGCAAGCTTGACACCTATCCGGATAGCTCTGAGTAGAGATAACGGATACGTATAATGGAGCAATAATTTGGAATAGCTCCAAGTGGAACGTGGTAGCAGCATCTACGATATAAAGTTTTGTGAAATACATAGGGATCTCAATATGGCAAGACCCGTTGACTACAACCTCTCTCACAAGCATAACATGATCAAACCTAGAACTCATTGAGTATTAATCGCATAGTGATGTGAACTAGATTAGTGACTCTAGTAAACTCTTTGGATGTTGGTCACATGGCGATGTGACCTATGAGTGTTAATCACATGGCGATGTGAACTAGATTATTGACTCTAGTGCAAGTGGGAGACTGTTGGAAATATGCCCTAGAGGCAATAATAAATTAGTTATTATTATATCATATTTCATTGTTCATGATAATCATTTATTATCCATGCTAGAATTGTATTAATAGGAAACTCAGATACATGTGTGGATACATAGACAACACCATGTCCCTAGTAAGCCTCTAGTTGACTAGCTCGTTAATCAATAAGATGGTTACGGTTTCCTGACCATGGACATTGGATGTCGTTGATAACGGGATCACATCATTAGGAGAATGATGTGATGGACAAGACCCAATCCTAAGCCTAGCACAAGATCGTGTAGTTCGTTTGCTAAAGCTTTTCTAATGTCAAGTATCATTTCCTTAGACCATGAGATTGTGCAACTCCTGGATACCGTAGGAGTGCTTTGGGTGTGCCAAACGTCACAACGTAACTGGGTGGCTATAAAGGTACACTACAGGTATCTCCGAAAGTGTCTGTTGGGTTGGCATGAATCGAGACTGGGATTTGTCACTCCGTGTAAACGGAGAGGTATCTCTGGGCTCACTCGGTAGGAAATCATCATAATGTGCACAATGTGACCAAGGAGTTGATCACGGGATGATGTGTTACGGAACGAGTAAAGAGACTTGCCGGTAGCGAGATTGAACAAGGTATGGGGATACCAACGATCGAATATCGGGCAAGTACAATACCGCTGGACAAAGGGAATTGAATACGGGATTGATTGAATCCTCGACATCGTGGTTCATCCGATGAGATCATCGTGGAACATGTGGGAGCCAACATGGGTATCCAGATCCCGCTATTGGTTATTGGCCAGAGAGTTGTCTCGGTCATGTCTGCATGGTTCCCGAACCCATAGGGTCTACACACTTAAGGTTCGATGATGCTAGGGTTATTAGGAAGACTTGTATGTGATTACCGAATGTTGTTTGGAGTCCCGGATGAGATCCAGGACGTCACAAGGAGTTCCGTAATGGTCCGGAGGTAAAGATTTATATATGGAAAATTGATGTTCGGGTTCCGGGAAAAGTTCGATTTTTTTCGGTATTGTACCGGGAAGCTTTCGGAAGGTTCCGGAGGATTCCGGAGGTCTGGAAAATGTTCCACCACGTCCAATACAGCAGCATGGACTGTGGGGGCGCCCTAACCTTAATGGGCCAAGGGCACCAGCCCCCCCAAGGCCCATGCGCATGGGAGAGGGGAAACCCTAAGGGGGGGCCTCCACTTGACTTGGGAGGCACTCCTCCCCCCCTTGGCCGCCGCCCCCAACCCTAGATGGGATCTAGGGGGGCCGGCCCCCTCTCTCCCCACCTATAAATAGTGGAGGGGTGGGAGGGCGGTCACACCCTTGAACCTGGCGCAGCCCCTCCCCTCCAATACCTCTCCTCCTCCGCGTGAGCTTGGCGAAGCCCTGCCGGAGAACTGCCACTCCATCACCACCAGGTCATCGTGCTACTGTTGGGCTCTCTTCCTCAACCTCTCCCTCCTCCTTGCTGGATCAAGGCATGGGAGACGTCTCCGTTCCGTACGTGTGTTGAACGCGGAGGTGCCATCCGTTCGGCGCTAGAATGATCGGTGATTTGGATCACGACGAGTACGACTCCATCAACCCCGTTCACTTGAATGCTTCCGCTTAGCGATCTACAAGGGTATGTAGATGCACTCTCCTTCCCTTCATTGCTAGATTACTTCATAGATTGATCTTGGTGATGCGTAGAAAATTTTAAATTTCTGCTACGATCCCCAACACCCCCCTGCTTGATCGAATAGCTGGCGTAGTTGAGTCTAGAAAAATGTTTTGAGTAAATTAGGATTATATATATCGGAGAGTTAGGAATTCTTTTTACTCCCCAGTCGCTTCATCGCTCTGGTAAGGCATCCTGACGTAGAGTTTTGACTCTTCTCTTCTCAAATTTCAATAAAAAAAATTTAGGATCACGCGGGTATCTTGGAATCGTTCCGATCGATTTGTGATGAGAACATTGTTCTTGGTGCCTCCTGTCATTTAGGGGTTGTGGCAGTGTCCTGGGGAGTTGAGCTCTGAGGTGTTGTCGTCACAATTTAATCGTTGCAGTTCTGGAATACCTGAGTTTAGGTTCACCGACATCGAAAATCTCTTTTATGCATTTGTTGGTGAGATAACCTCGACGCCACCCAGTACTGGGGCGGGAGTTCGGGAGTATTGCCATAACTTGTATAACGGATGCTTTTCGAAGGTTGAGGTAGACGATTTCTGAAGTTTTTCTCGGTTATGTGTTGAAGGATGGATACAGCTGGATGTAGGATTTGCTAGATTTGGGTGAGATATTATGCTTCCCCTGTATCCCCAACACCTGATTGCATAACCGGAAAGGTTCGGGAGTTTCATAGGTGGGAATTCTTGTAGCTCTAGTTCTTCTTCCACGGATATTTGGTTTGAGATTGGGTAATCCTCACCGAGTATTCGTTCTTGTTCCGTACCTTGTTGTTTTTCTCCTACCTAAATTCTAAGTGGCTGCTCAATTTATGGATATGTGACCATTTCAATTGGAATGCATTCATTCATTTTGTTCGGATGTGAAGACTTTATGTTGCAATTTCAACCCGTTTGATCCAGCTTCAATATTTGTCTGTCAATGTGCTAATGGATGTCAACCTCTTCAGGATGGCTCCTCCAACGTGCACGACTCCGAATCCTGATCCGCCACCACCACCTCCACCTCCGGAGGCATGGCAAGCTGTGATGGCCGCTACCAATGCAAACACGCAGTTGATCATGCAACTTCTTCAAGAGCGCAACCAAGGGAACCAGGGCCAAGGAAACAATCAGAATCACTTTGCTACACTCAACCAGTTCCTTGCTAACCAGCCAAAGACTTTCAGCAATTGTGTTGAGGCAACAGACGCTGATGATTGGCTCGTGGACTTATGCAAGCATTTCGAGTGCAGTAACATCAGGCCTGAGGACTTTGTCAAGTTCGCTTCCTTCCAACTCAAAGACCAAGCTGAAGAATAGTTTCAGTAGTACAAAGATTCCAGAGGAGGCCGTGTGATTACTTGGGATGTATTCCGTCAAGACTTCAAAGCTCATCATATTCCTCGGAGCATGGTTGAAAGCAAGTGTGAGGAATTCCGCAACCTGAAGCAAGGCTCTATGTCTGTCTACGAGTACAACAAGATGTTTCAGAAGCTCACCCGTTTTGCTAAGCAGGATGTCCCTGACGAGAAGAGCATGATATACCAGTTCAGGGGTGGTCTCAGAGAAGAAATCCAGCTAGCTCTTGTCCTCTTTGAGCCCAGGAGGTACGATGAGTTTTACAACATGGCAATGAAGCAAGAGACTGCTCAACTGAAGTGCGATGCTTCCAAGAAGTGAGTCAGAGATGCTACTCCTTCTTCCTCAACTCAAGTGGCTAAGCAGCAGAAGTATTGGCTTCCTCCTCCTCCGTTCCATCAGCCTTATCAGCAGAAGAGCAAAGGTGGCAGTGAATCTTCCCAAACACCCAACCCTGGCTTTCAGAACAAGACTTCGTCTCAAGCTCCAAGATCGAGTGCTCCGTATCACCGTCCGCTTTCAGAGGTCACGTGCAACAAGTGCCAACAGAAGGGTCACTATGCCAACAAATGCTTCAATCAGAGGCGTCTCCCTCCTCCTCCTCCTGTGAGATCGGCAAGTACAGTTGTGGTCAAGCATAACCCCAAGCACGCCAAGGTCAACTTGATGAATGCAGCTCAGGCAGAGGACTCGTCAGATGTCATCATGGGTAACCTTCCTGTTAACGATGTTCCTGCAAAAGTTCTTTTTGACACGAGTGCATCGCATTGCTTCATTTCTAAACCTTTTGCATCAAAGTATGAGTGCGATTATCGGTATTTGCAAAGATCCTTGCAAATCGTGTCACCGGGCAAGCAAATAACAGCTAATATCTGCGTCCCGGATGTTACTATCACGTTGGGCGACTACAAATTTCTAGCTTCTCCTATTGTTCTGGGCGACTCGGATATTGATCTTATTCTCGGAATGGATTGTATTTCTAAGCACAAGGCACATCTTGATTGTGCTGCCAGGCAGATTCAATTGACTCATTCGTCTGAGGATGTAATTGTCTTTACCGCTCGTGATGATACCATCCGTCTGTTTTCTCTCAATGAGAAGGGTGAACTGGATGCCATCTCTCAAATTCCAGTCGTTTGCGAATATCAAGACGTCTTTCCAGAAGAGCTTCCAGGAATGCCTCCGCACCAGCCAGTTGAATTCGTCATCGATCTTGAGCCTGGCTCGGAACCTGTTTGCAAATGTCCTTACAAGCTTGGACCTGAAGAGTTGAAGGAGCTGAAGAAGCAACTTGATATTCAAGAGCGAATGGGGCTCATCCGACCTAGTTCTTCTCCGTGGGGTTGTGGAGTTCTTTTTGTGAAGAAGAAGGATGGAACGGACCGACTTTGTGTTGACTACCGTCCATTGAACAAGAAGACTATCAAGAACAAGTACCCACTTCCCAACATCAATGAGCTGTTCGACCAACTCAAAGGTGCTCAAGTATTCTCCAAGCTTGATCTCCGTATGGGCTATCACTAGATTCGAATCCGTGAGCAAGATATTCCCAAGACGGCTTTCAGAACAAGCTATGGTTCATATGAATACACTGTCATGTCTTTTGGCCTCGTCAACGCTCCTCCGACTTTCTCTCGCATGATGAACTTCATCTTCAACGCCTACACAAATGACTTTGTCTTGGTCTACCTCGATGACATTCTAGTCTTTTCGAAGAACAAGGAAGATCATGCCAAGCACTTGCATTTGGTACTCATAAGCTCAGAGAACATCAGTTCTACGCCAAGTTCTCAAAGTGCAAGTTTTGGCTCGACGAGGTTCTCTATCTTGGGCATATCATCTCTGCCAAGGGCATAGCGGTGAATCCTGAGAAGGTGTCTGCAATTGTGAATTGGGAACCACCTCAGAACGTGAAGCAACTCCGCAGGTTCCTTGGTCTCGCAAGCTACTGTCGAAGGTTCGTTGAGAACTTTTCAAAGATCGTGAAGCCTCTTTCAAACCTACTCTAGAAACACGTCAAGTACGTTTGGTCTCCGGAATGTGACATTGCTTTCAACACCTTGAAAGAGAAATTGGTCACTGCTCCAGTTCTGACTCCTCCTGATGAATCCAAACCGTTCGAGGTCTTCTGCGATGCCTCTCTTCAAGGTCTTGGTGCAGTGTTGATGCAAGAGAAGAAAGTTGTGGCTTATACCTCTCGCCAGTTGAAGCCCAACGAGAAGAACTACCCCACTCATGACCTCGAGTTGGCGGAATTTGTGCATGCTCTTTTGACTTGGAGGCATCTGTTATTGGGAAGAAAAGTGGACTCTTCACTGACCACAAGAGTCTCAAGTACATCTTCACTCAACCTAATCTCAACCTCATGCAGACTCGTTGGGTCGAAATGATTCAAGAGTATAATCCGAGTATCGAATATACTCCAGGCAAGGCCAATGTGATTGCTGACACTTTGAGCAGGAAGGCGTACTGCAACAGTCTGATTCTCAAGCCTTACCAAACTGAGCTTTGTGAAGCTTTCTGCAAACTCAATCTGCAAGTTGTTCCTCAAGGTTTCCTCGCCAACCTTCAAGTCTCTCCTACTTTGGAAGATCAGATTCGCGAGGCTCAACTTCTTGATGCTATGGTGAAGAAGGTGAAGATTGGGATTGCCAAGAGTCAACCCAAGTACAAGTGCTATCGCCTTGATGACAAGGATACTCTCTTCTTCGAGGATCGCATTGTTGTGCCTAAAGGTGACCTTCGTAAAGTCATTATGAATGAGGCTCACAATTCACTCCTCTCCATCCACCCTAGGAGTACGAAGATGTACCAGGACCTCAAGCAGGCTTATTGGTGGACTCGAATGAAGCGCGAGATTGCTCAGTTCGTGAATGAATGTGATGTCTGCAGAAGAGTGAAGGCAGAACACCAGACCAGCTGGTCTCCTCCAACCTCTTGCCATTCCAGAATGGAAGTTTGACCACATTGAGATGGACTTCGTGACTGGGTTTCCAAAGTCCAAGCGTGGCAATGATGCTATATTCGTTGTCATCGACAAACTCACTAAAGTGGCTCATTTCCTACCTATCAAAGAGTCTATCACTGTAGCTCAATTGGCGGAGCTTTATAGCTCTCGGATTGTCTCTCTGCACAGCATTCCATAGTTGATTTCTTCAGACCGTGGCAGCATCTTTACCTCCAAGTTTTGGGATTCTTTTCAGAAGGCCATGGGCACCAACATCCGTTTCAGCACAGCTTTTCATCCTCAAACTAGCGGTCAAGTCGAGCGTGTCAATCAGATTCTTGAAGATATGCTCAGGGCTTGCATTATCTCCTTCGGTATGAAGTGGGAAGATTGTCTTCCATATGCCGAATTCTCCTACAACAACAGTTTTCAAGCAAGTTCGGGCAAGGCCCCATTCGAAATTCTCTATGGCAGGAAGTGCCGTACTCCTCTTAACTAGCCAGAGACCGGTGACCGTCAACTTCTTGGAAATGACTTGATCACAGAGGCAGAGGAAATGTGCAAAGTCATTCGTGATAACCACAAAGCAGCGCAATCGCACCAGAAGAGCTACTATGATCGTAAGCATCGTGATTTGGCTTCCGAGATCGGAGACCATGTTTACCTCCACGTCTCTCCAATGAAAGGTACTCGTCGCTTCGGTATCAAAGGGAAGCTTGCCCCTAGATACGTGGGTCCTTTCAAGATCGTCAGCAAGAGACGCGATCTCGCCTATCAACTTGAGCTTCCTTCAAACTTTGCAAACTTGCACGACGTGTTCCATGTCTCTCAGCTCTGCAAGTGCTTCAAGACTCCTGACCGCACCGTCAACTTCGAATACATTGATCTCCAAGAAGACCTTTCTTATCATGAGCACCTAGTTCCTATTCTTGAAGAGACTGAACGCAAGACTCGCAATAAGTCAATCAAATTCCTCAAAGTCAAGTGGTCACACCATTCCGACCATGAAGCTACCTGGGAACGCGAGGATCACCTCCGTTTTGAGTACCCGGCGTTTTTTCAGTCCTAGATCTCGGGACGATATCCTTTCGTAGTGGTGGAGTGTTGTAACACCCCGGATGTATTTTACCTTATATGTACTCCAACTCTTGCCGTTTCTGGCCTAAGTTATTTTATTTCCTCGGGTTCGGGTTTTTTTCTCCGTGTGTTGTTGCCTTTGTCATGCATCTCATATCATGTCATCATGTGCATTGCATTTGCATACGTGTTCGTCTCATGCATCCGAGCATTTTCCCCGTTGTCCGTTTTGCATTCCGGCGCTCCTATCTCCTCCAGTGGTCCTTTCTACCTCTTTTCGTGTGTGGGGGTTAAACATTTCCGGATTGGACCGAGACTTGCCAAGCGGCCTTGGCTTACTACCGGTAGACCGCCTGTCAAGTTTCGTGCCATTTGGACTTCGTTTGATACTCCAACGGTTAACCGAGGGACCGAAAAGGCCTCGTGTGTGTTGCAGCCCAACACCCTTCCAATTTGGCCTAAAACCCACCTAAACTCTCTCCATCATCTAGAGCGTTCGACCACGATCGCGTGGCCGAAAACTGCACTCCATTTGGAGCTTCCTAGCTCCCTCTATGCCTATATATAGATCCCTCCCCCGAAATCCGGACGAAACCCTAGTCTCCCCCTTCCTCGCGCCACCGGACACGTCCACCGCGTGCCGGACATGTCCGACACCGTCCCTCGCCCAATCGGACGCTGACACGTCACCGGGCCGAGCCCCACATCGCTGCCTCCGCCACGCGGACCGTCCGGCCCGTAGCTGGCCCCCACGGCCCATCCACCCGCGCGCCGCCGCCTGCCTCATCGCCGCCCGGCTCCGCCTTCCCCACCGCCCGCGCGCGCCGCCGCAGACGTCGCTGCACCGCCGCGCCGCTCGGTCGCCGCCCCGCTGTCGACGCCGGCCGCCGCCACCGGATCCGACATCCGGACCTCGCCGCCTCGTCCTCCCTTGACTCCAGGCGACATCGCCACCGGAGATCTGGCGCCCCCTCGCCGGCGCACCTTCCTCTCCGGCCATCTCCCGCAACTCCGGCGAGCTCCCCGGCCATTCTCGGTTCACGTGCCCGCAGGATCTAGATCCGGTGCTACAGTAACCCTAGGTTGACTTCGGATTTTCCCTAAGTCCCCAGTAATTTTAGCATACTTCATCGCATCATAACTTTGCACCCGTAACTCCATTTTGGGCGTGTAGCATATCAAAATGTTCGTCTCAGAGAGTATATCATTTCATCTCATTGCATTATTTTCATTTGAGCTCATCTTGATGCCCGAAATGCTGTTGGAAGAGGGCTATATGATAATATTGTCAGATTTGTTTCATCAAATGGATATTTGTCTTTTTTGCCATGATTTATGTGTGCATGATATGCTCATGATCTCTACATGAGTTTTGTTATATGCCATGACATCTTTACAGATGTGCTTACCATGTATTTTTGTGATATGTGTGGTGATTAGCACAAGCTTGCAAAGTAGTGCATTCGTTAATGCAGATTTCAGGGACTTAGAATTTCTCTAAGTCCTTGTCCTGATTTTGTCATTATGCCATATGTTCATGTTGTTTCCTAGTGATCCATGCCTCTTTTGAGGATGATCAGTAAGGATGATTTGTTAACATTGTGGTGCTCTATCCATCCATGTCTTTTTTTGCATTTATAGAGCACACTAGCTTGAGTCAATCGAGCTCTACTTTTGCTATTTCGTGAATCCGGGAAGATTGTTGACTTGTTAGCAATTTTGCCGAGGATGTTGTTATTGATCCGTGCATGCTATGTTGTTGTTCTTGTCATGTATAGCTTCTATGATATGTATTCTTGATGGATGTATTCTTAGCTTGTCATGCCATGCTCTGTAGTGAGTGCATCGAGCTCGTGATCATGCCTACTCGCTAACTGATTTGCATGCTCCAGTTTTTCACTAAGTCTGAGATCTGTTTATGTTTTTGCCATGTTCGCATGCTTGCAATTGTATTTTCTGATCCCTTTTGGCTCAAGGTCACTAAGGGACTTTTGTTAAGTGCTTTGAGTAACTTCATGCCATGCCTTGCTTTTCCATGTTAAGTTCCTGTAGCTTATAGTTTTCATGCTCCAAAGTGTGCTTCCTGATGTTAAATTCCAGACTTGTGTTAATTTCACTAAGTCTGAAACCTGTTATCGTTTGCATTTTTGCCATGCTTGTTTAAACCTGTTAATGGATGAATTAGCCGTAGCTCAGTATTCATCTTTTGTCAAGAATCATGAGTGGATCCCTGCCATGTATTTTGTTGTGATGTTTGAGTGTTGTAGCATATTTATCTTGATGCATTTAGATGGCTACTTGCTGATTATCACAGACCGGTGTCATATTTGTTTTGCTTGCCATTTCCAAACCGTGCATCCGATTCCGGTGATCTTTATATCGATTTCAACCGAAATTACCTCGCCTTTCCAGTGGAACTCTTGGATTTCCATGTTGAGGCCAGGTTCAATCATTCCTTGTCAAATCTTGCATATGCATCACATACCGCATCCCGCATAGCATACCATGTTTGCATCATGTTTGTTTGAGCATTGCACGTGGTTGCTTATGTTCCTTTTGCTTGTTTGTCTTGTTTGGCTAGAGCCGGGAGGCGAGTTCGCTAACGAGGAGCCCGTTGAGTTTGCTTTCGAGGATCAAGTCAACTCTGACAACTTTGCAGGCAAGATGATCATACCCTCGAAATCACTTCTATCTTTGCTTGCTAGATGCTCGCTCTTTTGCTATGTCTATGCTACGATACCTACCACTTGCTTATCATGCCTCCAAAATTGCCGTGTCAAACCTCTAACCCACCATGTCCTAGCAAACAGTTGATTGGCTATGTTACCGCTTTGCTCAGCCCGTCTTATAGCATTGCTAGTTGCAGGTGAAGATTGGAGATCGTTCCTTGTTGGAACATTGTTTATTGTAGGGATATCACTATATTATCTTGTTATCTTAATGCATCTATATACTTGGTAAAGGGTGGAAGGCTCGGCCTTTTGCCTAGTGTTTTGTTCCACTCTTGCTTCCCTAGTTTCCGTCATATCGGTGTTATGTTCCCGGATTTTGCGTTCCTTACGCGGTTGGGTGATAATGGGAACCCCTTGACAGTTCGCCTTGAATAAAACTCCTCAAGCAATGCCCAACCTTGGTTTTACCATATGCCACCTAGCCTTTTTTCCTTTGGGTTTCCGGAGCCTAAGGGTCATCTTATTTAAACCCCCCCGGGCCAGTGCTCCTCTGAGTGTTGGTCCAAACTAGAGCCCTGTGCAGCGCCCCCTCGGGGAAACTCGAGGTTTGTTTTTAGTTGTATGGAGCGCTCATCTGAGTGTGCCCTGAGAACGAGATATGTGTAGCTCCTATCGGGATTTGTCGGCACATTCGGGCAGTGTTGCTGGACTTGTTTTACCATTGTCGCAGATTTCTTGTAGAACCGGGATACCGAGTCTGATCGGAATGTCTCGGGAGAAGGAATATCCTTCGTTGACCGTGAGAGCTTGTGATGGGCTAAGTTAGGACTCCCCTGCAGGGATTTGAACTTTCGAAAGCCGTGCCCGCGGTTATGGGCAGATGGGAATTTGTTAATGTCCGGTTGTAGATAACATGTAACTTAACTTAATTAGAATGAATCAACTGCGTGTGTAACCGTGATGGTCTCTTCTCGGCGGAGTCCGGGAAGTGAACACGGTGTTGGAGTAATGCTTGACGTAGGTTGTTCTAGGATCACTTCTTGATCATAGTTCTTCATTCGTGCTTTGCCTTCTCTTCTCACTCTCTTTTGCGAACAGGTTAGCCACCATATATGCTAGTCGTTTGTTGCAGCTCCACATATTTCCTTGCCTTACCTATAAGCTTAAATAGTCTTGATCGCGAGGGTGCGAGATTGCTGAGTCCCCGTGACTCACAGTTTACTTCCAAACCAGATGCAGGGACCGATGATTCCGTTCCAGATGATGCACTTGAGCTCAAGTGGGAGTTCGACGAAGACTCTCGCCGTTACTATGTGTCTTTCCCTGATGATCAGTAGTGGTGCCCAGTTGGGGCGATCGGGACCGTGTCGCATGTTGGGGTTGATCTTTTATTTTGGTACTGTAGTCGGACCATGAGTGTATTGGATGATTGTAATGTTATTCATGTATTTGTGTGACATGGCGAGTGTAAGCCAACTATGTATCTTTTCCCCTATTATCTATTTACATGGGTTGTTGTGAAGATTACCTTACTTGCGACATTGCTTTCAATGGGGTTATGCCTCTAAGTCATGCTTCGACACGTAGGAGATATAGCCGCATCGAGGGCGTTATACCCCTACAGGGATCCGCGAGGGCGGGCTCTTGGCGCCATCCCGAGCTCAGCCAGACCCCTCCTCGCGCTTCACGAAGACGCGGTGATGAGACGACCCACTACCGCCTTCAAAGCGGGCGCGGCGGCGTCGCGGCTGGTTGTAACCGCCGCTGTTGGAGCTGTCGCTGGAGGAAGAGCCGCCGTAGCTGGACGAGACGTGGTCGGCCCCAAGGGCGGGTTCACCCTCATCCTCATCACGACCATCGCCAAGGCCGAGCACCTCCTCGCCGTCGTTGACCTCGGGGCAGCACCCGGCACGGCGACCATCTTCCCCAAACACCCTCACATAGAGGGTCACGTCACCATCATACTTGAAATGGAGGGTGCACCGCTTGCCCAGGTCGCGCACGCGGGCAAACGTCTGCCAGCCACGGGCCAGGGCTATGTTGCCTGCAATGGAGACCTCGACCGCGACCCAGGAAGCCCTGCTGCAGCGGTCGTCCGCCTGTAGCCAGAGCCGCCTAGACTAGAGGCTGGCAGCTCGTCGACGAAGAAACGCGGGAGCTGAAGCTAGTTGCCGGCCGGGTTCTCTGACCAGATGACGAACTCCGGCAGCACCTCCTTCGAGTGGAAGCGCAACCGGGGAGGCCGTGCGAGCACGACACGTCTCCCTTCATCGACAGGACCGCCGTGACCAGAGCGACCCCTGCCACGCGAAGCGGCACCGCCACGGCTGCGCGGGGCCGCGGCGGGGGTCGCGGTGTGCTTGCGGGGATGGCCGCGTCCACGCTTGGGCACCAGAGAGTTGGGCCCCTCGCAAGGGGCCTTCCCCTTATCCGCGGAGGAGAACCTCTTCGACAGCGCCATTGGTGTCGCAACTGCCGATGGAGCAAAGGGGGAGAAGTGAGCGGAATGGGAAAAGATGGGCGACGAGGGCTCTGCCCCCCTCCCCATTTATAGAAGAAGAAGGCCAACCAGCGCCCCCCACGATCACAAGTAATGATGGTTTTTTTCCTGCATGCAGCAGAGACTCGTCAAATCGAGCAGTTGCCGAGGCCACGTGGGGAAGCGGAGACGCTGATGTCCAGTCCATCTCCATGCATCGACCAAGGTTGCAGGCCAATGGGGCCCGCGGTGCTCCGAGCTTGCCCTTTGGCTTCGCCTCGAAGCCAAGCCCGAGCGCGCCTTGGGCCCGGGGGCTACTGTCGGCGTTCTGGGAACGGGGGTCCCCAGACTTTCCTGCCTGCAGCCCACGGCGTGGCTCTGCGAGCGGTCCCGTACGGCCCATCTTCACCAACAAGCTTTCAAGACCCTCGCGAGGGGCCAAGCCTCGCGAGGCGGATGACACAAGACCTCCTCAGGAGCGGCCTCACCAGGTTGGCTCGTGAGAGGCGGAGAGTTCAAGGCAAGGCAAACCTCGCAAGGTTCTGATGACGTGAGCCATGACGATCGAGATCAGGCGGGCGTCAGGCGGGCGCCAGCGCACACAGTGTCCTTGTTTCCTCTTTGGTGCCAAGGAAGCAAGCGCAGGCGCGGAGTACCGAGGTGTCAAGCAAAGGTTTCCATATCAGTGCAACGAGACCAAGACCAGCAGGACAGCAAGACGGAGGTCACCATGGAGCCCAAGATGGCGTCACCACCAGAGCTTTTGGTAGGCGAAGACTGCTTTTGTCAGGATAAGCTGTAGTAGTTATCCCCTTTCAAGTTGGCCATTGTTGGCCCCCTTCCTGCTCAATATTTGGGGAGAGGACCAGGGCCTCTATAAATAGGATTAGCCACCACAGTAGGAGGGGGATCCAGATAGGCTGGAACTCACTTAGCTCATCCTCTCACCCACCAAGCACAAGAACACCTCGCCTCAGGAGGTTGTTCTTCCCCTTGTATTGTTCATCCTCAACCCAAGAGGCAATCCACCACCACCACACTGGAGTAGGGTATTACACCACAACAGTGGCCTGAACCAGTATAAATCTTGTGTCCTTTGCGTTGCGAGTTTGTCGAGTTAGCCCGAGAGATCTTAGCGAAGCTAGGACACGGATAGGTAGAGGAAGATCTTCACGCGCACCCAAGTGTTCGAACCTTTGAGTTTTTTTGGAACCCGTGATCCAACATAAACCTTCAAATGAAATTATGTTTTGTATGCTCGAATAGCTCATGTATCAACTAGGGTTGTCTATATCTTCCATGCTAGGTGGGTTATTCTCAGGAGGAGTGGACTCCGCTCTCATTCACGAGAAAATGGGTGGTAACCGGGATGCCCAGTCCCATGCTTAAATTAAAATAATTGCAAACAAAACTCCCCCAGGATTGTTCTTAGTTGGAGGCACCCGTTGTTTCGGACAAGCCATGGATTGATGTTTGTTGGTGGTGGGGGAGTATAAACTTTACCATTCTGTTTGGGAACCGCCTATAATTTGTGTAGCATGGAAGATATCGAGATCTCTCGGTTGTTATGTTGACAATGAAAGTATGCCACTCAAAATATTATTTATCTCTGTTTCAAAAATCGAGCTCTGGCACCTCTAAAAATCCCTGCTTCCCTCTGCGAAGGGCCTATCTATTTACTTTTATGTTGAGTCATCATCCTCTTATTAAAAAGCACCAGTTGGAGAGCACCGCTGTCATTTGCATGTATTACTATTAGTTTACATTGAGTATGACTGTGACTAGATCTCTTTTACCATGAATTACAATGTTTAGTCGGTCCTTGATCTTCAGAGGTGCTCTGCATTTATGTTTTGCAGTCTCAGAAAGGGCTAGCGAGATACCATCTTGTTATATCATATTATGATTGTTTTGAGAAAATGTTGTCATCTGAGATTTACTATTATTGCTCGCTAGTTGATTATGCCATTGATATGAGTAAACATGAGACCTAAATGTTATTGTGAATATGGTTAGTTCATAATCTTTGCTGAAAACTTGAAGGTTGGCTTTACATATTTGCAACAACAAGGTCAAACAGAGTTTGTAAAAGTTTTCTTTATCACTTTCAGTTTGTCAACTGAATTGCTTGAGGACAAGCAAAGGTTTAAGCTTGGGGGAGTTGATACGTCCCCATCGTATCTACTTTTCCAAAAACTTTTGACCTTGTTTTGGACTCTAACTTGCATGATTTGAATGGAACTAACTCGGACTGACGCTGTTTTCAGCAGAATTGTCATGGTGTTATTTTTGTGCAAAAATAAAAGTTCTCGGAATGACCTGAAACTTCCCGGAGAATATTTTTGAAATTTATAAAAATACTGGCAAAAGAATCAACACCAGGGGGCCCACACCCTGTCCACGAGGGTGGGGGCGCGCCCACCCCCCTGGGGTGCGCCCCCCTGTCTCGTGGGCCCCCTGAGGCTCCACCGACCTCAACTCCAACTCTATATATTCACGTTCGGGGAGAAAAAATCAAGAAGGATTCATCACGTTTTACGATACGGTGCTGCCGCCAAGCCCTAATCTCTCTCGGGAGGGCTGATCTGGTGTCCGTTCGGGGCTCCAGAGAGGGGAATCCATCGCCATCGTCATCATCAACCTTCCTCCATCACCAATTTCATGATGCTCACCGCCGTGCATGAGTAATTCCATTGTAGGCTTGCTGGACAGTGATGAGTTGGATGACATTTATCATGTAATCGAGTTAGTTCTGTTAGGGTTCGATCCCTAGTATCCATTATGTTTTGAGATTGATGTTGCTATGACTTTGTTATGCTTAATGCTTGTCACTAGGGCCCGAGTGCCATGATTTCAGATCTGAACCTATTATGTTTTCATGAATATATGTGAGTTCTTGATCCTATCTTGCAAGTCAATAGTCACCTACTATGTGTTATGATCCGGTAACCCCGAAGTGACAATAATCGGGACCACTCCCGGTGATGACTATAGTTTGAGGAGTTCATGCATTCACTAAGTGTTAATGCTTTGGTCCGGTACTCTATTAAAAGGAGGCCTTAATATCCCTTAGTTTCCAATAGGACCCCGCTGCCACGGGAGGGTAGGACAAAAGATGTCATGCAAGTTCTTTTCCATAAGCACGTATGACTACATTCGAAATACATGCCTACATTACGTTGATGAACTGGAGCTAGTTCTGTGTAACCCTATGTTATAACTGTTGCATGAGGAATCGCATCCGACATAATTATCCATCACTGATCCAATGCCTACGAGATTTTCATACATTGATCTTTGCTTAGTTACTTTTCCATTGCTACTGTTACAATCACTACAAAACCAATACTGTTACTTTTGCCACCGTTACCATTACTTCCATATTACTTTGCTACTAAATATTTTGCTGCAGATATTAAGTCTTTCGGGTGCAGTTGAATTGACAACTCAATTGTTAATACTTGAGAATATTCTTTGGCTCCCCTTGTGTCGAATCAATAAATTTGGGTTGAATACTCTATCCTCGAAAACTGTTGCGATCCCCTATACTTGTGGGTTATAAGTGGCCAGTCCCTACCAATGTGAAGGGAGTAAGGGGTTTCCTCGGTTTGGCTGGCTACTACCGCAAGTTTGTCCATGGTTTCGCCATCACCTCTCAACCTCTCACAGATTTTCTTAAGAAAGGGACCATTTTCCGCTAGACTAAACTCGAAGATGGCGCATTCCGGGCCCTGCAACATGCGTTGGTCAGTGCGCCAGTGCTGGCCCTACCAAATTTCTCCAAGACATTTGAGCTAGAGATGGATGCGTCTGATTTGGGCATCAGGGCGGTCTTGATGCAAGAGAAGCATCCTCTCAGTTTTCTGAGCCGCGCACTGGGGCCGCGCAACTGGATTCTCTCTACCTATGGGAAGGAAGGGTTGGCTATTCTTATGGTCGTCGATCAGTGGTGCATGTATCTCCAACATGATGAATTCATCATTCACACAGATCAAGGAAACTCATTCATTAGGAAGATTAGCGGGTAACTACCCCATGGCAGTAGAAAGTCATGGTCAAGATGCTAGGCTTGCAGTATCGCATCGTCTAGAAAAGAGGTTTGGACAACCGGGAGGCCAACGCTCCCTCTCGCCTCCCCGGTCCTCCACAGGGAGACCTAGTGTCGGTGTCAAAACCGGCGGATCTCGGGTAGGGGGTCCTGAACTGTGCGTCTAGGACGGATGGTAACAGGAGGCAAGGGACACGAAGTTTTACCCAGGTTCGGGCCCTCTCGATGGAGGTAAAACCCTATGTCCTGCTTGATTAATATTGATGATATGGGTAGTACAAGAGTAGATATACCACGAGATCGGAGAGGCTAAACCCTAGAAGCTAGCCTATGGTATGATTGTTGTTGGGTATGTTGTCCTACGGACTAAAACCCTCCGGTTTATATAGACACCGGAGAGGGTTAGGGTTACACAAAGTCGGTTACAATGGTAGGAGATCTACATATCCGTATCGCCAAGCTTGCCTTCCACGCCAAGGAAAGTCCCTTCCGGACACGGGACGAAGTCTTCAATCTCGTATCTTCATAGTCCAGGAGTCCGGCTGAAGGTATAGTCCGGCTATCCGAACACCCCCTAATCCAGGACTCCCTCAGTAGCCCCTGAAACAGGCTTCAATGACGACGAGTCCGGCGCGCAGATTGTCTTCGGCATTGCAAGGCGGGTTCCTCCTCCAAGTACTTCATAGAACATTTTGAACATAAAGATAGTGTCCGGCTCTGCAAAATAAGTTTCCACATATTGCCATAGAGAGAATAATATTTACACAAATCTAATCTGCTGACGTATTCCGTAGTGTGACACACCACGGCCAAGCCTTTATCCGAGTCGTTTTATTATCCCACCTCAGCGCGTCATGCGAGGCGGTTTCCTTGGCACATCTTGTTAAAGCAGAGATCGTGTCCCCTTATTCCGGGATTCTCATCAATACGGGCGTGGGTAACCCAACCGTGCCATTGATTACGGTGCTTGGAGATAAGCGAGTTTTACCAGGCTAGTGGGAACATGTAGTTGCGTCCACCCATATAAGGGGATAAGGATCCACCTTTTCACCTACGCCTTCTTCCTCCCTTGCTTATCCATTCTCGCACACTCGAGCTCCAGCGCCCAAGTCCGCACTCCCCACCTCAACCTTCTCTAGCCATGTCCGGAGCAGGAGGCAAGTGGATGGTCTCCTCCGTCACGGAGGGACACATCAAAAAATTGAGGAACGCTGGATACTTATCTAACGACATCGCGTACCGGCTTCCCGAAAAGGGGCAGCTCATCCCCACCCCTAGGCCCCATGAGAGGGTGGTGTTCCTCACCCATTTCCTCCGCGAACTGAGCTTCCCTCTCCACCCATTTGTCCGGGGGCTCATGTTCTACTATGGCCTAGATTTCCACAATCTGGCCCCGAACTTTGTCCTCAACATCTCGGCGTTTATCATCGTGTGCGAGGCTCTCCTCTGCATCCGCCCCCATTTCGGCCTATGGCTCAAGACTTTCAATGTCAAGCCGAAGGTGGTGCGCGGCAACCAGGCGGAGTGCGGAGGCGCCATGGTGGGCAAGATGCTCAATGTCTTATGGCTCGAGGGCTCCTTTGTGGATACCCTGAAGGGGTGGCAATCGGGGTGGTTTTACATCACCGAGCCGCGTGACCCCGAATGGGTCGCAGCCCCCAAGTTTCGATCCGGACCCCCTACGCGGCTCACCTCCTGGAAGGAGACGGGCCTATCGTGGGGTAAAAAAGGAGAGCTGACCAGACTCCAAACATGCATCCAAACCCTGGTGGACAGGAAGCTCAAACTTGTCAACGTAGTCCAGGTTATGCCCATCCGACTGATCCTCCCGTGTCAACAACGGGATTTCAACCTGTGGGAGTTCGATCCGGCACGGCACCAAACTCTGAGCAGGCTCTTCGACACGACGTACGAAGATGCCTGGAAGGTGCTTTTCAAGGGCGCCGAGGCCCCCGCATCCACTACCGAGGATCGCGGATTCAGTACGCAGCGTCATGCTCATGCGGTAAGCTGTTTTTTCCTTTTACAGGGTATCATTTTTTCATAGTTTGACTCCATGCGGGATCTAAGCTCCCTTACCTTTGACAGGATTGGCAGGAGACGTCCGGACAGATCAACTGTCCGGCTCCTTTGCCCGAAGGCCCAGCGGACGCTCGCTTGGCGAAGCTGCTGGTTCCGGCACCCCATGTGGTGCCGGAGAAGAAGGCCAAGAAGAGGGCCACGGGGACTCGAAAGAGTGCCCGGCGCCTGGAGGTGTCGGATCCCTCATCCGACGACTCCAAGACGCACTCCTCCCATGAAGACGAGGAGGAGGAAGAAGAGACCCCTCCCCCTCCAGCGGGGGAAGGGAAGAAAAGGAAGGCCGCCCCAGTTGGAGAGGCCGAAGGGTCCAAGAAGGGGAAAACCCTTCCTCCGGACTACTCCACCGACGCCGACGACGGCGGAGAGGAGTGGCCGCCCAGGGCCAAGCCCCTGGCTAAATCGTAAGTATCTGGATACCAAAGTAATTCATAGTATTCGTTTATTGCACAGCTTTCCCTTATGTCAAATATGTTTATGCAGCCCACCCAAAGACCGGCTCGACGCATCGTCGAGCGGCTCACTGGACTCGTCGGATGTGAACTCGCTTCCGAAGGCTTCCTCCCCCCGCCCTATGGACGACACCGAAGTGTTGTCCCAACAGGTTCCAAGCCGGGAGGAGGTGGTCCTAGAGGCGCCGCAAGGCGACCTCCCGGACTCCAGGAGTAAAGGGGATGAAACCCCCAGGGCTCCAAGTCCGGCTCTAGGCCGGACACCACTCCGGAACCTTCAAAGGTTCCAGTGTCCGGCGGGGGACCTCCTTCCAAGAGGAGCAAGCCCACCGTGCCGGTGACCCCCGTCCAACCGGAGGCGCCGGACAATCTGTTGGGGGCACTCCAAGGAGCCTCCATCGATGAGGAGCACCGCACCATTATGAGTGCGGTGGTCCAGAAGGTTCAGTCCGCCAAGAGCGGACTGACTGAAGCTTGTACTAGCCTTTTAACAGGCTTTGAGGTAAGTAAAGAATGTGTAAATAATATTACCGCATAGACAGTAGCCCCTGATGCTCTGTTTGGCGTTCGGGAAGAAAAGCCGAATAGAGGATCAAATAAAATTCGCAGGAGTCTAACAAAAAGGAGTCAATATGCGTATGCAGGCTTCTCTGCTTGCGTCCGCCGCACTGACTGCGGAAGTGGACACGCTAAAGCAGAACCTCGTGCGGTCCGAGCAAGAGCTCGGGCGTGCCAAGAAGCAGCTCAAGGACAATGAAGGTAAGAAATACCTTGTTTAAATATATATATATATATATATAAAGGTGCAATTGCAAAAAATGACAGGATTATCGTGGCTATTGTAGGGGCCACGTCTGAGGTGGCGACCCTTAAGCAAGCGCTGGTCGAGGCCGAGAAGAGGGCGGCCACGGAGCGCACCGAGCGAGAGAAGTATGAGGCCGAGGTTGGCAAGGTGCGGCAAGAGCTCCAGGCTCTCATGGAAAAACATGAGAGTTTGGAGCTTGACTCAAAGACACGAGCGTCCGAGCTCGCGGTGGCTATTGAAAATGCCAAGTCTGCCAAGGCCGAATCCCAGAAGACCCTCCAGGAGTTGGATGAGGTGAAGAAGATAGCGGCGGGTAAGGCATTCTTTATGCAAAGCAAACACATAAACATGAGTTACTTGTTACTTACCTGAATCCGGAGCTCTCCAGGAGCGTTCGCAGATCTTCCCCGGAGTGTGTCCGATGCCGCCGCATTCTATTGAGCCGAGGAGGGCAGCTCGACATAGAAGGTGTTCTGGTCTCAGTATGCTGAGGCCGGACACCCCGTGCCACTGAGCGACCAGCTGAAGCAACTGGTCGAGCTCCACAAGGCGGCCGAACAGGCCATAAAGGGCCTCATAGTTCGGTTGTGGCCTGGAGAGGCTCTGCCTGGGAGCTTTTTCAGGCTGGTGCGGCGGCTGGTGGAGGCCTGTCCAAGGATCGAAGTCATCAAGCGCTCCGTTTGCATTGAAGGTGCCCGTAGGGCCCTTGCCCGTGCTAAGGTGCACTAGGGCAAGTTGGATGCTGAGAAGCTTGTGAAGGATGGGCCACCGCCGGGGAAAGAGCATCGCAAGCCCGAGAATTATTATAAGGATGTTCTGAAGGGTGCCTGCCTTGTGGCGGATGAATGTTCTAGGGATGTAATTTTTGAGTGAAACTTGCTCGTTTAGTCCTGTGCGCTAAAAACTTGTTCATATGCGCTAAGCAATGCTGTTGGAATTTAAAATATTACCTTCTGTGCGGCTATTTATCAATTCTGAGAGATGGCAAGTCGTCGACTTCTGCCCCCGTGCCGCTAGTGCTGGGGTGTTCGGGGATAAGCCTGAGCGCTCTTTTTCCCATGTTTGGGTTCTTCGAGGGAGGCGCTCAGCCCAACGAACAAGGCAATCGGACTATAATGCGTGAACACTCTCACTTAGCCATAGAATTCTATAATTTTAAATTTCGGCGAAGCCCCTGGTATTCGGAAGACCGAGTTCGGGGCGCTATCCACGCCTTGGCCAGACAGAGCCGGCTGCTCGCTCTAAGCGGCATAAGTCTTTAGGGACTCGAAAAACCTCTCGAACAGCGACCAGCTCTTGCTTCATCATGACAGTCAGTTTTAGCTTTCTCCACTGAGGTGCTCGACCCAGCTCAACTGGGGCACAATCGTAGTGGTTCTCCTAGTGCTACCTTAGCCGATATAGCGGAACGTAAGGCACCAAAACATAGGAGCCGGGCAAACCCAACTATTGACCCAAGACATGATTCGGAGCTGATGCATATAATGCTATAAGTTCGGGGTGCCGCACTTGTTAAAGTGTTCGGACTTCTCACACCATATGGAGGGGTACTAAAGCCCCTGGCGTATTTTGGCCGTACCAAAGTGTACGGGTGCAACATGTTGTTAAGGAACATATATTTAAAAAAAGAGTAATGCAAAAATAGACAAAAGCTATGCATTGTTTATTAAAGAGGGCTGCGATCAAAGCAGAACGATACAAATAATGCGATAAGCAAAAGGTTGGACTATTTAACATGTCCGTTCTAGGGGCAAGCTGTGGAATAGTATGCGAAACAGGTATACTACTCGTGATAGAGACCACCTGGGAGTTCCGTAATGCGGCGTGGCTTGTCTGCTTCCCTGGTTCTTGCATCGTTTGTGCGGCAATTGAACTGCCGAATAGGCCTTCCGAAGAGTGGAGTCCTGAAAGTAAGAGAAAAATAAAAAATTGGCAGCCCCTGGTGCAGTTTAAGCCGTGTTTCGGGCGTGCCGTGATGGTGCCCCTCCCCCTGTACCCATGGTATTTCTAGAGCGTAGTTATGTACGCAAAGTACTGGTATCGCATTTTTGCGAGGGCTGGGATTGGGGCCGCATTGCTACGCCTGCTCGGCTCGTGCCAGGCGGTCTTGTTATAGGTTACTCCGGGCGCGCTTGACGGTGTCCGGTCGTTTAATGGTCGGACTGGAGAACTGCCTGGAGAGGCTGCTTTGTACTTCTGCTGCAAGGGTCGCCGTGTGCTCCTCCGTTCAGAGGGAGCGTTCGGTGTTTCCATTGACTGTAACTACTCCTCGAGGGCCTGGCATTTTGAGCTTAAGGTATGCGTAGTGCGGTACCGCATTGAACTCGGCGAATGCGGTTCGCCCGAGTAGTGCGTGATAGCCACTGCGGAATGGAACTATGTCAAAGATTAACTCCTCGCTTCGGAAATTATCCGGAGATCCAAAGACCACTTCAAGTGTGACTGAGGTTGTACAGTTTGCCCCTACACCTGGTATTACGCCTTTGAAGGTCATTTTGGTGGGATTAATCCTCGAGGGATCTATGCCCATTTTCCGCATTGTATCCTGGTAAAGCAGGTTCAGGCTGCTGCTGCCGTCCATAAGGACTCTAGTGAGATGAAATCCGTCAATAATTGGGTCTAGAACCAATGCAACGAATCCTCCATGACGGATGCTAGTGGGATGGTCCCTTCGATCAAAGGTGATCGGGCAGGAGGACCATGGGTTGAACTTTGGGGCGACTGGCTCTACCGCGTATACGTCCCTTAATGCGCGCTTCCGCTCCCTTTTGGGGACGTGGGTTGCGTATATCATGTTCACCGTCCGCACTTGTGGGGGAATACCCTTCTGTCCACTGTTGTTCGGCGGCCGGGGCTCCTCGTTGTCATCTCTATGCAGCCCCTTGTCTTCATTTTTGTCATTTAACTTGCCTACCTGCTTGAACACCCAACAATCCCTGTTGGTGTGATTGCGGGCTTTTCGGGGGTGCCATGTATCTGGCACAAGCGGTCGAGTATTCGGTCCAAACTGGACGGGCCCCTAGGATTCCTTTTGAATGGCTTTTTCCGCTGACTGGATTTAGAGCCTCTGAATCCGGCATTAACTGTCGTATCCTCAGCATTGTCGCCGTTAATGCGGCGCTTCTGCTTGTTGCGACGCGACCTGCCACTACTGTCCCTGGTATCCGAATTACTAGGGTTCTTGGTCATATTGTTGCTACGAGCAAGCCAGCTGTCTTTCTCCCGTGCAAAAGCGGGTCATGAGTGTCGTGAGTGCTGCCATAGACTTCGGCTTTTCCTGTCCAAGGTGCCGGGCAAGCCACTCGTCATGGATATTGTGCTTGAAGGCTGCTAAGGCCTCAGCGTCCGGACAATCGACTATTTGATTTTTCTTTGTTAGGAACCGTGTCCGGAATTGCCTGGCCGATTCCTCTGGCTGCTGAATTACGTGACTTAGGTCATCGACGTCTGGGGGTCGCACATAAGTGCCCTGGAAATTGTCGAGGAATGCGGCTTCCAGGTCCTCCCAATAACTAATTGACCCTGTTGGCAAGCTATTAAGCCAATGCCGAGCTGGTCCTTTAAGCTTGAGTGGGAGGTATTTGATGGCGTGGAAATCATCGCCGCGGGCCATGTGCATATGAAGGAGATAATCCTTGATCCATACCGCAGGATCTGTTGTGCCATCATATGATTCGATGTTTACAGGTTTGAAACCCTCGGGGATTTGATGATCCATTATTTCATCTGTGAAGCATAGTGGGTGTGCGGCGCCTCTGTACTGGGCTATATCACGACGTAGCTCCAATGAGCTTTGTCTACTATGTTCGGCCCTGCCGAATTTGTGGCCGGCGTGACGGTTACCGTCTCGAGCCGTGGGGCGCCCACGCGATCCATAGATCGATCTTGTTTGCCTTGCCTTGTCCTCCAACATATCTCGTAAGTCCGGCGCATATTCCTGTGCCTTGGTACGGGGTGCGGCTTGAGTGGAGGGCCGAGGGGCCTCTCTGTCGCGGCCACGAGGTGGCCGGTCGGCCGCATCAAGTGCTTCCTCCTCTAATCGGGGTAGCAACCTGCGCTTTGGGTAGCTCTTGGGGGGGCGTTCGAGTTTATGCTCTTCGGCCGCAAGGACTTCAGTCCATCTGTCGACTAGCAAATCTTGATCAGCTCTAAGTTGTTGCTGTTTTTTCTTGAGGCTTCTTGCCGTGGCCATAAGCCTGCGTTGAAAACGCTCTTGCTCGGCGGGATCCTCTGGCACGATGAATTCGTCGTCGTCGAGGCTTGCCTCGTCTTCTGAGGGAGGCATATAATTATCGTCCTCGACCTCTTTGTCTGCCGCTCTCTCATGAGGGCTGGTTTCTCCATCCTCATGTGCTAAATCTTGCTGGAGGGGGTTTTCTTCGGCACTTTCCAGAGTATTATTATCTCCCGTGCTGGAATCACCGTATTTGTTTTGGCGGGATTTTGAGCGGTGCCGCTGACACTGGCGCTTAGGCTGTTTCTTGGAGGGGTCATCCTCCGCTGTTCCATCGCCATCTCCTTCTTTTGGGTTGTCCACCATGTATATGTCATATGACGAGGTGGCTTTCCAGGGCCTGATAGGCGCTGGTTCTTCATCGTCTCCTTCATCGGCGTCCATACCGTCGATGTCTTCGGAGTCGAAGTTGAGCATGTCGGTTAAGTCGTCGACAGTGGCTACAAAGTGGGTGGTGGGTGGGCTTTGAATTTCTTCATCATCCGAATCCCAACCTTGCTGACCGTAGTCCGGCCAGGGCTCTCCTGATAAAGAGAGAGACTTCAGTGTCTTCATAATATCGCCGAAAGGCGAGTGCTGAAAGATGTCCACGGCAGTAAACTCCATGATCGGTGCCCAATCGGATTCGATCGGCAGGGGCGCGGAGGGTTCGGAGTCCGGAGAGGAGTCCGGCTCCTTGGAGTCATAAGTCTCGCAGAGTGCGGGGTTGGTGTTCGGCTCGATCGCCGTTGGGATCACAGCCCCCGAGGCGGTGTCCAACCACCCATCCTCGATCGGCGCAGTTGGCTCCGAATTAAGGGTCGAAGTCGATGAGGGTGCGGCCTCCAGTGCACTATTCGGCGGCAGAGCTAGATCATGCTCATCGTGACAGTGCGGCGCGCTCGGTAGTGGCTCGAATCCGTCGAAGATCAAGTCCCCGCGGATGTCAGCCATGTAGTTTAAGCTTCCAAATCCGACCTGACGGCCAGGGGCATAGCTTTCGATCTGCTCCAGATGGCCAAGTGAATTGGCCCATAGTGCGAAGCCGCCGAAGACAAAGATCTGTCCGGGGAGGAAGGTCTCACCCTGGACTGCATCGCCATTGATGATCGTAGGAGCCATCAAGCCTGACGGCGACAACACAGAGGAACTCTCAATGAAAGCACCAATGTCGGTGTCAAAACCGGCGGATCTCGGGTAGGGGGTCCCGAACTGTGCGTCTAGGCCGGATGGTAACATGAGGCAAGGGACACGAAGTTTTACCCAGGTTCGGGCCCTCTCGATGGAGGTAAAACCCTACGTTCTGCTTGATTAATATTGATGATATGGGTAGTACAAGAGTAGATCTACCACGAGATCGGAGAGGCTAAACCCTAGAAGCTAGCCTATGGTATTATTGTTGTTGGGTATGTTGTCCTACGGACTAAAACCCTCCGGTTTATATAGATACCGGAGAAGGTTAGGGTTACACAAAGTCGGTTACAATGGTAGGAGATCTACATATCCGTATCGCCAAGCTTGCCTTCCACGCCAATGAAAGTCCCTTCCGGACACGGGACGAGGTCTTCAATCTCGTATCTTCATAGTCCAGGAGTCCGGCTGAAGGTATAGTCCGGCTATCCGAACACCCCCTAATCCAGGACTCCCTCACCTAGCGACCATCATGACGGTTGTTCTAGCCTGGCTTAATGCAGTCCAGCTTGGTTAACAAGATGACCCGTCAGCACAACGCCTGTTGGCCCTACTGGCAACAACCCAGGATGCTCAAGATTGGTATCATCTGCATGACGACATCATCCGACAACATGGCCGGGTGTGGCCTGGTGACAATGTGCCCCTTCGAAAGCAAGTGCTGGATATTCCTGAAGCTGCAACCGTATGTGCAGCGCTCGGTGACCACCTGCGCCAACCAGAAGATGCCCTTCAAGTACTTTGGGTCGTGCGATACTTCAGTGCGTGGGAGCCGTGGCCTACAAGCTCCAGCTGCCGGACTCCAGCACCGTTCACCCGATGTTTCACGTCTCCCAGCTTCATCAAGCCCTACCTCCAACGGTGCACGTCCTCGAGCAACTTTCGGCAGCAGCAACGGCAAGTCCAGTCCCCAAGGAGGTCCTGCAGCACCGAGTCGTCTAGTGCGGGGGTACCAGCGCGCCGCAAGTCCGAGTTCGTTGAACAGACCAACCGTCGAAATTGGCGACCTCGGAGGACGTCGCCGAGCTCCAGCACCAGTTCCCGGATGCACCAGCTTGGGGCAAGATGTGTCTCGAGGGGGAGGGGATGTTACGGTCCCTGCCACCCTGGCCCCACCTGCAGCGACCACTACGGGACATGTTGCTACATCAACCAATGAACTGGAACGACCGCGACCCGAAGTGAAGCCCAACAACATGTTTCCGGCCCATACTTGGGAGACGACGGGTAGGGTTAAGTAGGTCTCGAAGCCTCCTGCGCGAGGTGTGGAGAAAGTAATTGGCTGGCGGCGGCTCTCTTCCCTCCCGATTCCCCTCTCTTCTTCCCTGGAACCCTATACCGATCGGGGCTTGTATCGAATATTTACTCAGAGTGCTACTTAGATCGAGTGGGAGCATAACAGAGCGACGGAAACGAAAAAAAATGCCTTGCCTCATACAATAACATACCGAACCAGATGTGAGTAGAACCGAAGAAAAAGCCTTGGGCTCCAAACACACAGTGAAAACAACGAGAGAAAAGAGGACGATTAGAAAAAAACAAACAGATCATCAAACATACTTACATCATCAAATTTGAATCTTAAAAAACATGAGTGCACTACATTATGGAATAATGGAGGGGGTAGAAGGCAAACGTGATCTAAACCCAGTCAGTGCGTCGATATCCCCGCCCTGGTCAGCACCGAAATCTGTCGGCCATATCCACGCCACATTTTTTGTTTTGAGTGAACCATATCCACGCCACCTTGGTAAGCCTGCTGAATCGTTCAACGACATGTCTTAATAATGAGTGAGTGAATCCAGGCCGTTGAATTTGGAAAATGAATCTGACCATGCATGGTACCAAACCCGGCCCGGGGCAACGTGGACCGCTTGTCACTACAAGATGGTTCTCTCCGCTCTTTCTCTTCTCTGTTCTAGTAGCAGAGAAGACCGTTCCTGTGTGCATGTACACTTGCGACGTTTGATGTGAGATAGCGACGACTGGTCGCCTATGCATCGCTGCGCTTGGTTACCTCGGGTGAAGAAAAAAAATCAAAAGAATCAGCTTCAGCCACGTCAGATCGTACGTCCGTCGGTTGGCGTGGTTGGTAAGACGGGCGGCGTGGATTTGCAGCGGGGACGGAAATGGATCATAATATATGACAGATATGGACATTATAAGGAGCACGACACGACACACCACACCACACCACAACTGCAAAGCCGGTTAAGCTAGAGGAGTCAGGAGAGGAGGTATCATGGACCAACTCGGATTCGGAGTGGTCTCGGACAGTGCAGCGCCTCTGCTTGTGGCCTCGCTCCTCGCCGCCGTCGCCTTCTTCCTCCTCACGCTGGTCAGACATGGCGGCAAGCACGGCCGCCTTCCCCCGAGCCCCATGGCGCTGCCGTTCATCGGCCACCTCCACCTCATCCGCCCGCCTCCCCACCGCGCGTTCGACCGCATCATCAACCGCTACGGCCCGCTCGTGTACCTCCGCCTGGGCCCCTCCACCCACTGCGTCGTCGTCGGCTCCGCCGACGTCGCCCGCGACGTCCTCAAGTTCGAGGGCAGCATCCCCGAGCGCCCGCTCACGGCGGTCACGCGGCACCTCGCCTACGACTCGGCCGGCTTCGCCTTCGCGCCCTACGGCCCGCACTGGCGCTTCATGAAGCGCCTCTGCATGTCGGAGCTGCTCGGCCCGCGCACCATCGAGCAGCTGCGCCCCGTCCGCGCCGCCGAGCTCGCGGGCGTCATGGGCGCGGCGGCAGAGGCGGCCGCCAAGGGCGAGACCTTGGACATGAGCAGGCAGCTCATTCGCATGTCCAACAACGCCATCATGAGGATGGTGGCGAGCGCGCTGCCGGGCGACATGGCCGACACCGCTCGGGACTGCGCCAAGAAGGTGGCGGAGCTGGTGGGCGCGTTCAACTTGGAGGACTACGTGGCGCTGTGCCGCGGCTGGGACCTGCAGGGGCTGGACCGGAAGACGCGCGACGTGCGCGACAGGTTCGACGCGCTGCTCGAGTCCATGATCAGGACCAAGGAGAAGGAGCGGCGTGGGGAAGCAGACGAGACCAACACCAAGACCAAGGACTTGCTTGACATTCTCATGGACGCGGCGGCGGACCCGGCCGCCGAGGTGAAGCTCACCCGCGACAACATCAAGGCGTTCGTCCTCGTGAGTGCTCCACTCTGTTCTCATGGATTAAATTGAGTTGAGTGCAGTGTCTCGTAACGGTTACTAACAATCTATGAAACAGGACATCTTCACTGCCGGGTCGGACACGACAGCCACCACGGTGGAGTGGATGCTGGCAGAGCTGCTCAACCACCCGGACTGTCTGCAGAAGCTGCGGGCGGAGCTGGATGCCGTGGTGGGCAGGTCCCGGGTGGTGGGCGAGCCGGACGTGGCCCAGATGCCGTACCTGCAGGCGGTGCTCAAGGAGACCCTGAGGCTGCGGCCGCCGGCGGTGTTCGCGCAGCGGGAGGCGATCGAGCCCATACACGTCCGTGGGTACACCATCCCTGTCAAGACGTCGGTCTTCTTCAACATCTTCTCCATCGGGCGCGACCCGGCGTACTGGGAGGAGCCGCTCGAGTTCCGGCCGGAGCGGTTCATGCCCGGCGGCGCCGGCGAGGCCGTGGACCCTAAGGGGCAGCACATGCAGCTGATGCCGTTCGGGAGCGGGCGGCGCGCGTGCCCCGGCATGGGGCTGGCCATGCAGGCCGTGCCGGCGTTCCTGGCCGCGCTGGTGCAGTGTTTCGACTGGGAGGTGCCAAATCCGCCGCTGGACATGGAGGAGGAGGCGGGGCTGGTCACCGCGAGGAAGCAGCCGCTCGTGCTCCTGCCCACGCAGCGCCTCCATCCACTGCCCCTTCCTTAAATGCTTCCACGCATGCAACCATGGATCCCGGGCACGAGATGCCCATTGTATCACATACTCCTTTCCTAAATGCTTCCTTGCGTCGATACAAAAGCAATTCTACCATGCACGGCGCGGTTGCTTTGAGATTCTCCCAATTTTTCAGTGTGTCGCCATGTTGTGAAAAAATTGCCATCAGGATCGATCATATGCCTTATTTTGGTCACGAGTGTTGTAAAAAAAAAGGTGTGTCTACGTGATTACGTCTCAGACGCTGACATCAGCGCTTAGAAAAAGGCCCGGTTGATTTCGTTTTTTTTTTCTGTTTGTAATTGTTTAGGCTGGGCTTTGTCATCAACGAGGCTTTCTCTTTTGTCTTTCTGTTTGCTTGTCTTTTCCACTAGCTGTTTTCTTGTGCTGCCAAATGACTACTAACAATCTACCGAAAAATAACCAGGACAAAAGAGCCGACTAAAACAAACAAAAAATGTCCAACACCCATTGGCACTTGATCGTGTTGGACGTCATCTGGACGCTGTAAGGAAAACACCACATAGCCGACTCAAATGACACTTTTAGTTGTGTTCTCACAAACATCATGGAGTTTCTGTTTTCTATCTTTCAAGAAATATATGTTAAATGACATAGCAAAATTTACTGAAAAATACATGAACATTTTTAATAGGTGAACACTTTTTAAAAACTGTAAAAACATTTTAAAAAACTCATGTACACCTCTCAAATTTCAAGGTTGTTTAAGTCTTAATTTCAAAAAAAATCATCTTTCTTTTCTTATTACTTACAAAATGCAAATAGTATGTTTGCATTTCTGACGATATTTTTAGAAAAAAGTGTTACATAATTTAAAAAATATTCATCTTGTATTAAGAAGCATATTCATTATACATTATGTATTTGGAAAAATAAGTTCAATATTATTTATAAAAGGTTAATCCAATAATTTAAAAATTAAGTTGTATTTGAAAACAATGTTTCATTGTGTACTTTTGAAAACAAAAACCATGTTGAATCTGCGTTGCGACCGAGGGGACACTTGAAGTAGAATGCTCTAGTGGTAAACATGCAATAGCCACCTCAAAATGACACTTCTGATGTTCTAAGTTTCAGTCGTGTTGAAGAGATGTTGTTGCAGTTGGGGCGACACTTGCAGTTATGTACGTATTGATAGGCATGCAACTGTCCTGCTCGCCCCTAAAAACACCAATGGGTTCAAGTTGTGTGGAAGACATATAGTTACATACAAGGGGCACACTTGCAGTAGTGTGTCTAGTGACAAATATGCAACCGTCCTCTTTTTGACAAAACACCACATAGTTGCAGGAGAAAATTCCTTATTTGACACTGTCTTAAAATCTGGTTCCTTATTTGACGCTGGAAAAGTTTTTCTTCCCTATTTGACACTAGTCCTAAATTTTATTCACTATACGACACTTCCGTCCATTTTGAGTCTAAATGATACCTGAAAAGACGATTTTGCCTCTCATGCGGTATGTGCGTGCGCGCGCGTGTGTGTTGTTGCGTGTGTGGGTGCACGTGCACATGTGTGCTGCCGCTGCATGTGTGTGTGTGCATGTGTGCTGATGCGTGTGTGTTTGCTACTGCGTGTGTACGTGTGCGCGCGTGTGTGTGCTGTTGCGTGCCTATGTGCTGCCTGCGTGTGTGCTACTGCTGTGTGTATGTATGTGTGTGTGCTGCCTGCGTGTGTGTGCGCGTGCATGTGTGTTGCTGCGTGTGCGTGTGTGTGTGTGCACGCGCGCGTGTGTGTTGTTGCGTGTGTGCGCGCATGCGTGTGTGTTGGTGCATGTGTATGTGTTGCTGCATGTGTGCTCCTGCCCTCGCACTGATGCTGTGTGTGTGCGCTATTGCCCCCCACACACATACCACATGAGGGGCAGGAGAGTCTTTTCAGGTGTCATTTAGGCTTAAAATGGACGGAAATGTCATATAGGAAATAAAATTTAGAACTTGTGTCAAATAGGGAAGAAAAACTTTCCCAGTGTCAAATAAGGAAGGAGATTTTAAGATAGTGTCAAATAAGGAATTTTCTCTAGTTGCAGTTGAGGGTGACTTGTAGTTGCACGCCTAGTCACAGACATGCAACTGCCCACCCTGACAAAATACCACAGAGTTGCAATTTCATTGAAGACATGCAGTTGGGGGTGACACTTCAGTTGCGTGCCTACTGGTAGACATACAACTGGCCTACTCCCCTCGACAAAACACCACATAGTTGCGGACCTATCTAAGGCATGCAGTTACAGACGATTGTGTGCCTAGTGGTAGACATGCAATTGGTCTCCCCCCCCCCCCCCGCACCGACAAAACACCACATAGTTGCAGTCCTATCGAAGACATGAAGTTGCAGTCCGGAGTGACACTTGCAGTTGCACCTAGTGGTAGAAATGCACACTGGCCTACTCCCCTAAAAAAACACAACATATGTTCCAGTTCTATCAAAGACATGTAGTTGCACCCGGGGGTAACACTTGCAGTTGCATGCTTAATGCTAGACATGCAACTGGACTACTTCCCCAACAAAACACCACATAGTTGCAATCCTACAAAAGATATGCAGTTGCAGCCGGGGGTGACACTTGGAGTTGCATGCCTACTGGTATACTTGCAACATACCTACTCCCCATGACAAAATACCACAAAGTTAAAGCCATATCAAAGACAGACGGGGGTGACACTTGCAGTTGCATGCGTAGTGGTAGACATGTGAAAGTGCGTTATATCGACTAGAGGAGGGTGAATAGGAGATTTTTACAAATTCGTCACTGAGGAATTTCTTGGTGAGGAAATTCCTAAGTCAAGAACAACTAGCAGTGGAATAAGTACTCAGATGCAAGCGTAACAAAGTAGTAGCACAGTCATCATGATGAAATAAAAACAAGCACAAAGTACAAGAAACGTATAAACAGGATAAGCAGGCTGAAGACAAAGTGACTGAAGAATTAGGATTGAGGAAATTGAGAAAGTCTTCACTCAAAGTCTTCAAACAGTAACGATCAAGTTCATCAACACATGAACGAGGAAATGAAGGGTTGAGGAAATAGAACCAGTAGCTTGGTGAAGACAATGATATGGTAGACTAGTTCCAACTGTTGTGACAGTCGTACGTCTGGTTGGAGCGGCTAGGTATTTAAACCTGAGGACACACAGTCCCGGACACACAGTCCTCACTGTATTCTCCTTGAGCTAAGGTCACATAGACCTCACCCAATCACTCGTGGTAAGTCTTCAGGTGACTTCCAAACCTTCACGGACTCGGTCACTCGGCGATCCACAATTTCCTCTTAGATGCTCTAGACCATGACGCATAACCGTCTAGAGGATGCACAGTCCTCAAAGGCAACAATCGTCGGTTCCACACAGGAATAATCTCTTCAGTGATGCTCAATCACTTTGGGTTTGTAGGTGTTTGGGTTTGGGTTTTCCTCACTTGATGATTTTCGCTCAAAGTCCTCGGAGGATGGGATGCTCTCAATGACAAGTGTCAGTTTCTCTCGGAGCAGCCAACCAACTAGTGGTTGTAGGTGTTGGGGAACGTAGTAATTTCAAAAAAATTCCTATGCACACGCAAGATCATGGTGATGCATAGCAACGAGAGGGGAGAGTATGTCTATGTACCCTCGTAGACCGGAAGCGGAAGCGTTTATCAACGCGGTTGATGTAGTCGTACACCTTCATGATTCGTCCCGATCAAGTACCGAACGTACGGCACCTCCGCGTTCAGCACATGTTCAGCTCGATGACGTCCTCGCCTTCTTGATCCAGCAAGAGGGGCGAAGTAGTAAATGAGTTCTGGCAGCACGACGGCGTGGTGACGGTGTTGGTGAAGAACAATCTCCGCAGGGCTTCGCCTAAGCACTACGAAAACTATTATGGAGGATAAACTAGAGGGGACGGGGTTGCCGGCACACGGCTTTGTGTTTCTTGATGTGTCTTGGGTGCTAGCCCTACCCCTCTATTTATATGTTGAGCCTTGGGGTCGAAACTTGGAGTAAAAGCCTTCACAAAGTCGGTTTCACCCGAAAGGCAAGAGTCCTTCTCGGACTCCAGGGCCAGACGCCAGGGTTCCCGGCGTCTGGACCTAGATGCTAGGGACCCTGGCGTCTGGCCCCTGAACTCCGCAAAACTTCCTTTTTCGCTTTCCAAAAACCTTGTGGGCTTTCCCCTTTGGCCCAAATAAAGTGTTCTCGTATCCAAACATTTCGGGAAACATCCGGAACCCCTTCCGGTGAATTCCGGTACCCTTTCGGAGACCAAACACTATTATCCCATATATCAAACTTTATCTCCGGACCATTCCGGAGTTCCTCGTCATGTCTGTGATCTTATTCGGAACTCCGAACAACATTCGGTTACCAACATACATAACTCATAAATACTATATCGTCAACGAACATTAAGTGTGCGGACCCAACGGGTTCGAGAACTATGTAGACATGACCGAGACACTTGTCTAGTCAATAACCAATAGCGGAACCTGGATGCCCATATTGGCTCCTACATATTCTACGAAGATCTTTATCGGTCGAACCGCATAACAACATACGTTGTTCCCTTTGTCATCGGTATGTTACTTGCCCAAGATTCGATCGTCAGTATCTCAATACCTAGTTCAATCTCGTTACCGACAAGTCCCTTTACTCGTTCTGTAATGCATCATACCGTAACTAACTCATTAGTTACATTGCTTGCAAGGCTTATAGTGATGTGCATTACCGAGAGGGCCCAGAGATACCTCTCCGACAATCGGAGTGACAAATCCTGATCTCGATCTATGCCAACTCAACAAGTATCATCGGAGACACCTATAGAGCACCTTTATAATCACCCAGTTACGTTGTGATGTTTGGTAGCACACAAAGTGTTCCTCCGGTAATCGGGAATTGCATAATCTCATAGTCATAGGAACATGTATAAGTCATGAAGAAAGCAATATCAGTAAACTAAAACGATCAAGTTCTAAGCTAACTGAATGGGTCAAGTCAATCACATCATACTCCTAATGATGTGATCTCATTTATCAAATGAAAACTCATGTCTATGGTTAGGAAACATAACCATCTTTAATCAACGAGCTAGTCAAGTAGAGGCATACTAGTGACACTCTGTTCGTCTATGTATTCACACATGTATTATGTTTCTGGTTAATACAATTCTAGCATGAATAATAAACATTTATCATGATATAAGAAAATAAATAATAACTTTATTATTGCCTCTAGGGCATATTTCCTTCGGTCTCCCACTTGCACTAGAGTCAATAAGCTAGTTCACATCTTTATGTGATTAGTTCACATCTCCATGTGACTAATACCCAAAAGGTTTACTAGAGTCAATAATCTAGTTCACATCGCTATGTGATTAATACCCAAAGAGTGATCATGTTTTGCTTGTGAGAGAAGTTTAGTCTATGGGTCTGCAACATTCAGATCCGTATGTATTTCGCAAATTTCTATGTCTACAATGCTCTGCACGGAGCTACTCTAGCTAATTGCTCCCACTTTCAATATGTATCCAGATCAAGACTTAGAGTCATCTAGATCGATGTAAAAAGCTTGCATCGACGTAACTCTTTACGACGAACTCTTTTATCATCTCCATAACCGAGAAATATTTCCTTAGTCCTCTAAGGATAATTTTGACCGCTGTCCAGTGATCTACTCCTTGATCACTATTGTACTCCCTTGCCAAAAAAATGCTAAGGTATACAATAGGACTGGTAAACATCATAGCATACTTTATAGAACCTATGACTGAGGCATAGGGAATGCCTTTTCATTCTCTTTCTATTTTCTTCCGTGGTCAGGTTTTGAGTCTTTACTCAACTTCACACCTTGCAACACAGGCAAGAACTCCTTCTTTGACTGTTCCATTTTGAACTACTCATTGAAAAAACTTATCAAGCGTCTTGATCTATCTCTATAGATCTTGATGCTCAATGTGCAAGGAGCTTCATCGAGGTCTTTCTTTGAAAAACTCTTTTCAAACACTCCTTTATGCTTTCCAGAAAATTCTACATTATTTCTGATCAACAATATGTCATTCACATATACTTATCAGAAATGCTGTAGTGCTCCCACTCACTTTCTTCTAAATACAGGCTTCACCGCAAGTCTTTATAAAACCATATGCTTTGATCACTTTATCAAAGCATATATTCCAACTCCGAGATGCTTGCACCAGTCCATAGATGGATCGCTGGAGCTTGCTCACTTTGTTAGCACCTTTAGGATCGACAAAACCTTCTGATTGCATAATATACAACTCTTCTTTAAGAAATCCATTAAGGAATACAGTTTTGACATCCATTTGCCAGATTTCATAAAATGCGGCAACTGCTAACATGATTCAAACAGACTTTTAAGCATCGATACGAGTGAGAAAATCTCATCGTAGTCAACACCTTGAACTTGTCGAAAACATTTTGCGACAATTCGAGCTTTGTAGATAGTAACACTACTATCAGCGTCCGTCTTCCTCTTGAAGATCCATTTATTCTTAATAACTCACCGATCATCGGGCAAGTCAATCAAATTCCATACTTTGTTCTCATACATGGATCCCATCTCAGATTTCATGGCCTCAAGCCATTTCGCGGAATCTGGGCTCATCATCGCTTCCTCATTGTTCATAGGTTTGTCATGGTCTAGTAACATGACTTCCAGAAAGGATGACCGTACTGCTCTAGTGCGGACCATACTCTGGTTGTCCTATGAGGTTCGGTAGTAACTTGATCTGAAGTTTCATGATCATCATCATTAGCTTCCTCACTAATTGGTGTAGAGATCACTAGAACTGATTTCTGTGATGAACTACTTTCCAATTCGGGAGAAGGTACAATTACCTCATCAAGTTCTACATTCCTCCCACTCACTTCTTTCGAGAGAAACTTCTTCTCAAGAAAGGATCCACTTTTAGAAACAAAGATCTTGCCTTTGGATCTATGATAGAAGGTGTACCCAATAGTTTCCTTTGGGTATTCTATGAAGACACACTTTTCTGATTTGGGTTTGAGCTTATCAGGATGAAACTTTTTCACATAAGCATCCCAACCCCAAATTTTAAGAAATGACAGCTTTGGTTTCTTGCCAAACCATAGTTCATATGGCGTCATCTCAACAGATTTAGATGGTGCCCTAGTTAACATGAATGTTGCTGTCTCTAATTTATAACCCCAAAACGATAGTGGTAAATCGGTAAGAGACATCATAGATTGCACCATATCTAATAAAGTACGATTACAATGTTCGGACACACCATTATGCTGTGGTGTTCCAGGTGGCGTGAGTTGTGAAACTATTCCACATTGTTTCAAATGAAGACCAAACTCGTAACTCAAATATTCTCCTCCACAATCAGATCGTAGAAACTTTATTTTCTTGTTACGATGATTTTCCACTTCACTATGAAATTATTTGAACTTTTCAAATGTTTCAGATTTATGTTTCATCAAGAAGATATACCCATATATTACTCAAATCATCTGTGAAGGTCAGAAAATAACGGTACCTGCCGCGAGCCTCAACACTCATCGGACTGCATACATCAGTATGTATTATTTTCAACAAGTCTGTTGCTCGCTCCATTGTTCTGGAGAACAGAGTCTTAGTCATCTTTCCCATGAGGCATGGTTCGCAAGCATCAAGTGATTCCAAAAGCCCATCAACATGGATTTTCTTCATGCGCTTTACACCAATATGACCTAAACGGCAGTGCCACAAATAAGTTGCACTATCATTATTAACTTTGCATCTTTTGGCTTCAATATTATGAATATGTGTATCACTACGATCGAGATTCAATAAACCATTCACCTTGGGTGTATGACCATTGAAGGTTTTATTCATGTAAACAGAACAACAATTATTTTCTGACTTTAAATGAATAACCGTATTGGAATAAACATGATCAAATCATATTCATGCTGAACTCAAACACCAAATAACATTTATTTAGGTTCAACACTAATCCTGAAAGTATAGTGAGTGTGCGATGATGATCATATCAATCTTGGAACCACTTCCAACACACATCATCACTTCACCCTTAACTAGTCTCTGTTCATTCTGCAACTCCCGTTTCGAGTTACTAATCTCAGCAACTGAACTAGTATCAAATACTAAAGGGTTTCTATAAACACTAGTAAAGTACACATCAATAACATGTATATCAAATATACCCTTGTTCACTTTGCCATCCTTCTTATCCGCCAAATACTTGCGGCAGTTCTGCTTCCGGTGACCAGTCCCTTTGCAGTAGGACCACTTAGTCTCAGGCTTAGGTCTAGATTTGGGCTTCTTCACTTGAGCATCAACTTGCTTGTCGTTCTTCTTGAAGTTCCCCTTCTTCCCTTTGCCCTTTTCTTGAAACTAGTGGTCTTGTCAACCATCAACACTTGATGCTTTTCTTGATTTCTACCTTCGTCGATTTCAGCATCACGAAGAGCTTGGGAATTGTTTCCGTTATCCCTTGCATATTATAGTTAATCACGAAGTTCCAGTAACTTGGTGATAGTGACTAGAGAACTCTGTCAATCGCTATCTTATCTGGAAGATTAAGTCCCACTTGATTCGAGTGATTGTAGTACTCAGATATTCTGAGCACATGCTCACTAGCTGAGCTATTCTCCTCCATCTTGTAGGCAAAGTGCTTGTCAAAGGTCTCATACCTTTCGACATGGGCATGAGTCTGAAATACTAATTTAAACTCTTGGAACATCTCATATGCTCCATGGCGTTCAAAAACCGTCTTTGAAGCCCCGATTCTAAGCCGTAAAGCATGGTGCACTAAACTATCAAGTAGTGATCATATCGAGCTCGCCAAACATTCATAACGTCTACATCTGCTCCTCCAATCGGTCTGTCACCTAGCAGTGCATCAAGGACATAATTCTTCTGTGCAGCAATGAGGATAATCCTCAGATCACGGATCCAATCCGCATCATTGCTAATAACATATATCAACTTAGTTTTTCTCTAGGAACATATCAAAATAAACGGGGAGCTACATCGCGAGATATTGATCTACAACATAGGTATGCAAATAATATCAGGACTAAGTTCATGATAAATTAAAGTTCAATTAATCATATTTAAGAACTCCCACTTAGATAGACACCCCTTTAATCATCTAAGTGATCACGTGATCAAAATCAACTAAACCATAACCGATCATCACGTGAAATGGAGTAGTTTTCAATGGTGAACATCACTATTGTCGGTGTCAAAACCGGCGGATCTCGGGTAGGGGATCCAGAACTGTGCGTCTAAGGCGGATGGTAACAGGAGGCAGGGGACACGATGTTTTACTCAGGTTCGGGCCCTCTTGATGGAGGTAAAACCCTATGTCCTGCTTGATTATTCTTGATAATATGAGTAGTACAAGAGTTGATCTACCACAAGATCGGAGAGGCTAAACCCTAGAAGCTAGCCTATGGTATGATTGTATGTTGTCCTACGGACTAAAACCCTCCGGTTTATATAGACACCGGAGGAGGCTAGGGTTACACAAGGTCGGTTACAAAGGAGGAGATATGCATATCCGTATTGCCTAGCTTGCCTTCCACGCCAAGTAGAGTCCCATCCGGACACGGGACGAAGTCTTCAATCTTGTATCTTCATAGTCCAACAGTCCGGCCAAAGGATATAGTCCGGCTGTCCAGAGACCCCCTAATCCAGGACTCCCTCAGTAGCCCCTGAACCAGGCTTCAATGACGACGAGTCTAGCGCGCAGTGTTGTCTTCGGCATTGCAAGGCGGGTTCCTCCTCCGAATACACCACGGAAGAGTTTGAATACAAGAATAGTGTCCGACCCTGCAAAATAAGTTCCACATACCATCGTAGAGAGAATTAATATTTCCACAAATCCAATCTGCTGACATGTTTTGGTAGCATGACATCACGCCATGGCCCGGTAATTATTTGAACCGTTTTTGTTTAACCAGCCCCGCACATAACGCGAGGTGGTTTCTTGACACGTCTTGTCAAAGCAGAGATCGTGTTCCCTCTATCACGGGATTCTCATCAATACAAATGTGGGTAACCCAACTGTGCCTGTTGGTATGACTCCTAGATCTTAGGTAAGTCTCAAACGTCCACGAGGAGGACGCCTGATATTCATCCCCTTTATAAAGGGACAAGGCTTTTTCTTTTTTCCCTCCCGTGCTCAATCAAATCCTTCCCCCGCCTCGAGTTCTAACACCCAAAGCCCAGGTCAGGTGCCCCGGACCTTCAATCATGTCCGGATCCAGCCTTCAAGGCCGGTGGATGCCTTCCTCCGTCACGGAGGAGGACATCAAGAAGTTGAGGGAGGCTAGATATCTGACCGCCGAAATTTTGCATAGGCTGCCCGCCCGAGGGCAGGTCGTCCCTACTCCCAAACCCAACGAGAGCGTTGTGTTTGTCTCCCACTTCCTTCGAGGACTAGACCTCGCTCTAGATCCCTTTGTTAGGGGTCTCATGTTCTATTACGGGCTGGATTTTCACGATCTGGCCCCAGATTCCCTTGTTCACATCTTGTCATTTATTGTCGTTTGTGAGGCCTTCCTCCGCATTACCCCTCACTTCGGCCTGTGGCTCAAGACCTTCGATGTGAAGCCGAAGATGGCCGAGGGGCAGTACGCAGCGTGCGGAGGTGCTCTAATAAGAAAAATTGCTGATGCTCCATGGCCAAAGCGTTCCTTTCCAGAGGTGTCCGGATCGTGGCAACGGGAGTGGTTTTACGTCATAGCTCCCCGAAGTGCCAAGTGGGTAGCTGCCCCCACCATTCACTCGGGCCCTCCACCACAACTGATGTCATGGATCTGCAGGGGGCTGAGCTGGGGTCCAACCAAGGACATGCCAATACTGCAGAGCCGTATCCGAGATCTCTTCGAGGGAGATTTCAGTCTGGTTATGGTAATGCAAGTTATGCTTGTTTGTCGAGTCCAGCCTTGCAAACGCCGGCCCCTCCGCATGTGGGAATTCAACCCGGAAGGACCGCGCACTATTCAGAATTTCCTCGGCATGACGCACGAGGAGATGTACAAATCGTTCTTCGGACCCCAAATAGAGTGTCCGGACACGACCGAGGACGTGGGCCTGAGCTGCAACCGCCCCGCTCCCCAAGTAAATAATCCCATGGCCGAACACACTGTCCTTTTATTTATCATGACATCATTTTGAAGAATCGCTCTTTGACCAGGACTGGATAATAAAGGTGAAGATGATCCGGTGTTCAGCCCCCCTTCCTGAAGGCTTGGACAATCCGGTGCTGGAATAGATGATCGAGCCAGCACCTTGTCTAGTGCCCTCAAAGGAATATGAAGGGGGGGGAATAAAGAGGGCGAAAGCGGGTCTCCATCGCTACCTATTCCAATCGAGGGAATGAGCGCCTCCACGAGGGAGGATAACCAAGGGGAAGAATCTGACATTCTCTCTCCCCGGGGAAGGAAGAGGTCTACCTCTGAAGATCCGGAAACTAAGGTTTCCAAACAGGAGAAGAAATCTCCGCCAGAGGGACCTGCCTCGGAGGGTACTCTTGCCGCACAATGTCCGCACGGGAATCAGCCCTCTACCGAGCTGTAAGTAAAAGGGCATTCAATAATGAAAATATCTTGCTCTATTTCTGAGGAAAGTAATCGAAGCATTTATCTTGCAGTTTGGATCTTAGCCCTTCTCAGCAGAGCTCGTCTTCGGGGGATCTTCTTCCGGAGATGATGGAGAGCGAAACGCCTCCCCCTGCCACACTGCCTTATGAAGCTGGCGACCCCAAGATGTCTTCGCAGAGGGCTTCTCCTGATCCGGCAAGGCCAGAAGGTAATCCTATGGCCACCCGAAGTCCTCAGTATCCGGCTCTTGAGGAGAGCAATCAAAAGAGTCTGGCACCGTCTGGTGTGCGGTCGGATGTACGGAGGGATCTGCTGGAGAAAGCGGCTATCTCAGAAGAGCACCGCACATTGATGGGTATGGTGATTGAAAGGATTTCATCCACCGAAAGTGGGCCGCATGAAGCCTTTATGAGTCTACTGACGGGTTTTGAGGTATGTGAAATGATGTACATTTTTGAAAGTACCGCACATTTTTAGATGTGCCCTGTGTAGATAGTAGCCCCTAAGACTCTGGTTGTCGTCGAAAACAACGGCGAACAGAGGATCATAGTCCCAGGTAATAACCAGACTGCCTTTATGTGCAGGTGGTGGAGGCTCCGGTGGCTAGCCGGACTGATGGGTATGCCGAACTAAAGCGGCAGCTGGATGCGGCAGATGCCAACATCGTGCTTGTCAACAAGCGGCTTGACGAGGCGCAGGGTCAGTGATTTCTCTGGCGATTGTCACATAATAAGAGCAGCATGATGCCAGTATCTTTAATATGTTGTGACTGCAGATGGAGCGGCCACCGTGGAGACCCTTCGGGCGGAGCTTTCCCGAGCCAAGGGGCAAGCAAGGAGTAGCAATGCGGCCGCTTTACAGGCGGCCGAAGAGTTAAGGGCCGAACAGGCCGCACATTGCGAGAGCAAAGAAAAAATTGCTAAGATGGTCGTGCAGTTAAAAGATGCTGCTGACCGTTACCGGCTTCTTGAAGAGGAAAACCGGGCGAAAGCGACGGACCTGGAGAAGGCCCGGGTGGCTGCCAAGGAAGCCCGCTCCAAAATTAGAGTGACGAAGGAGGAGCTGAATCAAGCTACAGATATCGTGTCTGGGAAGCCCTTCTTGTTGCGGACTAAGTTCGGAGATCCAAAGTATGCTCCTCTGGACTGACTATGGAGTTCTGCGGACGCGTACATGGATTTGGCTGCCAGCGCTGCTGATGCCGCCGAGTACCTCAAGGATCAGAAAGGTCCCAAAGTGGAGAAGCTGTTCTGGTCACAGTTTCATGCTCCAGTCTGTCCGCTGCTGCTGAATGAGCGATTGACCGGTTGGGCCGAGCTCCATAGGTTGTCCGGACTTGCCATGAGGTCCGTTGTGGATCACCTGTGGCCGGGAGGGCCAAGGCCGAGTAGCTATGTTAGCTTAGTGCAACAATTCCTTGAAGCTGTGCCACACATCGATGTTGTAAAGAGATCAGCGTGCATAGAAGGTGCGTGGATGGCCCTTGCCCGTGTCAAAACATACTGGGCGGAGATGGAGGCCACCATTGTTGCGGCATAGGGTTCGGCCATAGGCCGAGTGGCTGCCGAGCACTACTTTGAAGAAGTCCTTGAAGGCGCTCGTTCGATAGAGGCGCAGTGCTCGAAGAATATTATTTTCCAGTGACATGTAGTCCCATTGTACAAACAATGTTTTATTGAATTTATCAAGGCTGTATTTATACTTTTGCCCGAAAGTGCTATGATGCCTCCTATGCGGCCGTTTATGTATATATGTATATAACCTGAAAGATGGCAGTCATCGGCTTCAGCCCCCACGCATATAATGCGGGGGTGTTCGCAGAAGACGCATGTTCACACTTGATCCAACGTCTTGGTCCATTAAGGAGGTGATAGCGCAGCGAACTAGGCAACCGGACTACAATGCTTTAACACTTTCACTTAGACAGAGGAGTTTGACAGTGGGGCTACTATATAGCCCCTGATGGCTCCGTGCTCATCTGGATTCGGGGCGCGTACATGCCTGGCCGGGAAACGACCCTTCGTTAAGGCGGAGGAATCCCGAAGATTCCGCTAGGTCATCGAGTTGTTGACCAGTCTCACACTATATCATGACAGTCAGTTTTCGGCTTTCTCTAGTGAGGTGCTCGTCCGGATGAACTAGGGCACAATCGCAGTAGTTCTCCTGGTGCCGCCTTAGCCGATAGAGCGGAACGTAAGGCAGCAAAACACAGGATCCGGGCAAACCCAACATTTGACCAAATACATGATTCAGAGTTGATGCATATAAGGCCAAACTCGTGATGCCGAACACTCCCTAAGGTATTCGGTCTTTATGATGTAAACCGGGCCTAAACAGTGCCCTTTGTAATAAGCCCCTGGTGTCCAGGTACGTGCAATATTCTGACGTGGCCACATGCCAATACGTCAGCATCCTTCTCAATTGTACTGAGAATCCGAGGGATATGTATCAACAAGAGATAGTAAAAAAGGTTTACGCACGGTCTTAATCTAAAAAGAATCCTTGGAACGGGTCCCTACTGCACGTCTGCGCCTGTGTCTCCGTTGTGCCGTATTCTGGACGGGTGTAGCATGATGGTCATCTGAAAAAGAGAGGAACTTAATTGAAAAGTTGCCATGCAAAAGGTAAGTTATACTAAATAAACAATATATAGTTCAAAATGGGTAAAGTTGAGCCTAATTGCCACTTGTGCACACGCGTTGAGCCCCTTGTATTGTAATAGGGGTATAGCCATCAAACCTGTATCAATTACATATAGCTGCATCGGACTCGTCCAACCATGTCCGTGGTCTTAACGACCTGTCAGATGCTTTAGTTGGTGAGGCCGTTTAGTGTGCGGATGCCAAGGCAGCCGCGCGGTCTTCCGCGTGCAAGGAGCGCTCAATATTTCCATTTACTATAATGATGCCACGTGGATCGGGCATTTTAAGCATGAGGGAAGCGTAATGCGGTATTGCGTTAAAGCGAGCGAAAGCTTCGCGTCCAAGTAGTGCTTGATAGCCACTTTGGAGCGGAGCGATGTGGAAGGTTAAATTTTCGCTGCGGAAGTTATCGGGGAAGCCGAATATAATCTCTAGTAGTAGGGAGCCCGTGCAATGGGATTCTGGGCCTGGCATTACTCCTTTAAAGGTAGTCTTGCTATGGCTAATTTTTGTTGGGTCTATCCCCATTTTGCGGACTGTGTCCTAATATATCAGGTATAAACTACTTCCGCCGTCCATCAGGACTCATGTGAAGTGGTATCCGTCAATTATTGGGTCTAACACCAAGGCAGCCCATCCTGTACGCTGGATACTTGCCGAGTAATCCCGATGGTCGAAGGTGATCGGTTGGGACGACCAGTGGCAGAACTCCGCTATGATAGGCCCTGGGACTTGTGTCTCTAGGAGTGCCGCTTTGTTTCTCCCCTTTGTCACGTGTAACACGTTTACTGTTTTAACTTCTGGTGGGAATTTATTTTGTTCCCCAGTGCTTTGCTTGCAAGGCTCGTCCTCGTCTTCTCTTGGTGTATCCTGCCCCTTGTGTTCGGCGTTGAGCTTGCCGGACTGCTTGAAGACCCAACATTCTCTATGGGTATGATTTGCAGGCTTATCGGGTGTGCTGTGGATCTGACATATTTTGTCCAGAATCTTGTTTAGGCTGGACAGTTCGTCTCTGTTGCCTTTGGAGGGCAGCTTTTGCTGACCTGGCCGAGAGCTTCTGAATCCGGCGTTTACCGCCGTGCTCTTCGGGCTGACTTCTTTATTCCGACGCTTGTTTTCGCTGCGTCGTGGTTTCCCGTTTTCGTCCCCGACTTCGGATGTACTTGGGTCGCTGGTGCTGCACCGGGCTAACCAGCTGTCCTCACCCGCGCAAAAGTGGGTCATGAGGCTTGTTAATGCTGCCATTGTTCTCGGCTTTTCTTGGCCGAGGTGTCTGGCGAGCCATTCGTCTCGAACACTGTGCTTGAAAGCTGCTAAGGCTTCAGCGTCCGGACAGTCGACTATTTGGTTCTTTTTAGTGAGAAACCTGTTCCAAAGCTTTCAGGCTGACTCTCCGGGCTGTTGAGTTATATGACTTAAATCGTGTACATCCGGTGGTCGGACATAGGTCCCTTGAAAATTTGCCCAAAAAGCGTCTTCGAGCTCTTCCCAGCTTCCAATGGAGTTTTCGGGGAGGCTTTTAAGCCAGTGCCGAGCTGGCCCTTTGAGCTTGAGGGGTAAGTACTTGATGGCGTGGAGATCATCTCCTCGAGCCATGTGGATATGGAGGATGTAGTCCTCAATCCAGACCCCAGGGTCTGTCGTTCCGTCGTACGCCTCTATGTTTACGGGTTTGAATCCCTCTGGAAATTCGTGGTCCAACACCTCATCGGTGAAACATAGGGGGTGTGCGGCACCCCTGTATTTGGGTGTATCGTGGTGTTGGGATGTTTGTTGTGTTGCATTGCATATTGGAGCGCGCTTGCGTGGCCCGTAGATGGATCTGGTTGCGCCGTACTTTTGATGCGAGCCCTCATGTGGGTCGCGTACTGGCTTATGTGCGGCGTCGTTTGCCGCTCTATGTTGCCCACGAGGACGTCTATCCGACCGGATGACCGTTTTGTTTTTTTGATTGCGGGGGATCTAAGGCCTCCTCATCGAATTCAGGTAGCAGCTTTCGCTTCGGGTAGCTCTTGGTATGGCGATTACCGCCGTACTTCGCTGCAGTATTGAGTACTTCACTCCATCTGATTCTGAGTGTGTCTTGTGCAGTCCTGAGCCTTTGCTTCTGCTTTTTCAGACTCCTTGCAGTGGCAACAAGCCTTTTATGGGTATTCTGTTGCTCCGGGTGCCTGTCCGGTGTGATGTTATCCGGACTGTTATCTTCGACGGAGTCGGGTTGTTCGGTTTGATTCTTCGTGTTGCCGTGGTCAGACGATGGTTCAATGCCATGTTTGTCTGTAACACCCCGGATGTAACTTTCCCAATTTGTACTCCAACTCTTGCCGTTTCCGGCGTTAAGTTATATTTATTTCTCGGGTTCGGGTCTTTGTCTCCTCGTGTTGTTTTCGTTTTTCATGCATCTCATATCATGTCATCATGTGCATTGCATTTGCATACGTGTTCGTCTCATGCATCCGAGCATTTTCCCCGTTGTCCGTTTTGCATTCCGGCGCTTCGTTATTCTCCGGTGGCCATTTCTAACTTTCTTTCATGTGTGGGGATTAAACATTTCCGGATTGGACCGAGACTTGTCATGCGGCCTTGGTTTACTACCGGTAGACCGCCTGTCAAGTTTCGTACCATTTGGACTTCGTTTGATACTCCAACGGTTAACCGAGGGACCAAAAAGGCCTCGTGTGTGTTGCAGCCCAACACCCCTCCAATTTGGCCCAAAACCCACCAAACTCTGCTCCATGTCCTAGAGCGTTCGATCACGATCGCGTGGCCGAAAACCGCACCTCATTTGGACTCTCCTAGCTCCACTTATGCCTATATAATACACCCCCTCATTCGTATCTTTCCCGTCCCAACCTAGCTAAAAAAGATCACCCCCCCCCGACGACGTGTCCGATGACGGACAACGGCGCACGCCCCCAGCACCCGAGCGGTCCACGTGCCCGGGGACCTGTCGTCTCCCACCGACTGCGGGCCGGGAGACTGTGCCAGCGCACAGGCCCCCTCCTCTTCCGACCGGCCAGGGGCCGTGCCGAGCCGCGCAACGCGCCCTTCTTTCCTCCGCCCGGCCGCCGCCCAGCCCGCCAGCGAGTCGCCGCCCCGTCAATCCGTGGCGCCGCGCGACGACCCACCGCGCGGCCTGCCCGCCGCCGCCATCGCGGATCTCGGGCCCGCTCCTCCCTCTCCTCCGCCGGCGCCTCAGTCCACGAAGAGTGCTTCGCTCGAGCTCCGGTTTCCGCTTCGCCACATTTCTGACAAACAGTGCATCTTCCACGGCCTCGCCGACTCTAGATGCCAAACAATATATCTCGAGTTGATTGTCCACCTAACCCTAGTTTTTTATGCATACTTTGACCGCCCGTAACTTTGCATCCGTAGCTCCGATTTGGGCATTTAATATATCAAAATGTTCGTCTCGACGAGTACATCATTTCATTCCATTGCATCATTTTTATTTGAGCTCATCTTGATGCCCAAAATGCTGTTAGAAGGAGGCTTCGTGAGTTAATTGTCAGATCTGCTAGTTCATCTTAGACTTTTGTCATTTTTGCCATAATTATTGTGTGCATGCTATGCCTGTGAGTCCTTGATGTGTTTTGTTAAGGATTTTGTCTTCTTTCTAGAGGTGCAACCCATGCATTTTTAGGATGTGTGTGGTGACTTGTGCAAGCTCGCAAAGAGAGGCACCCGGTAAATCTGTTTTCAGGGACTTAGTTGTTTTCACTAAGTCTGGGATATTTTAGTTCATGATGCCATATGTTCAGCTTGTTTCCTAATGATCCGTGCCTCTTTTGAGGATGATCAGTAAGGGAATTTTGTTATTAATGTTATGCTCTATCCATCCATGTCTTTTTTTACATATGTGGAGTGCTGTAGGTTGACTCAATCGAGCTCTACTTTTGCTTCGTGGTGAATCTGGGCAGATCGTCAACTCGTTTGCGATTTTGCCGGCGTTGTTGTAGTTGATCCGTGCATGCTATGCCATTGTTCTTGCCATGTATAGCTTGTATTTTGTGCCTTCTTAATGGATGTATGCCTGCCTTGCCATGACTTGCACCGTAGTGAGTGCATCGAGCTCGTTTACATGCCTTCGTGAGTTATATTTCAGCATGTCTCAGTTTTCACTAAGTCTGAAAACTGATTGTGTTTTAGCTATGTTCGTGTGCCCGTTAATATATTTTGTGATCCCTTTTGACCCCAGGTCACTTTGGGACTTTTGTTAAGCTTGTTGAGTAGCTCCATGCCATGTGCTTACTTGTCATGTTCAGGTCATGTATCATATTGTTTTGCTGCTCCAAAGAGAGCATCGTGATCTGAAATTTCAGACAAGTGTTAATTTCACTAAGTCTGGAATCTGTTTTGCATTTGCGTTTTTGCCATGCTTGTTTGAACCTCTTAATGGATGAATTGGCCGTGGCTCAGTGCTAGTATTTTGTTAAGAATCTTGTGTGCATCCCTGCCATGTCTTTTGTTGTCTTGATTGGTGGCTGTAGCATGTTCATTTCGTTGCATTTTGATGCCTACTTGCTGTAAATCGCAGACCGGTGTCATATCGTAAAATGCTTGCCATTTCCAAACCGTAACTCCGATTCCAATGATCTTTATATCGTTTTCAAGCGATTTCATCCCCTCTATCCAGTGGCACCCTTGGAATTCCAAGTTGGGGCCAGGTTCATGCATTTCCTGTCATATCTTGCATTTTGCATCCCGCATCGCATCCCGCATAGCATATCATCATTTCATCATATTGCCTGGTCTTGCACGTGGTTGATTGTATCCTTGTTGCTTGTTTGTCTTGTTGGGTAGAGCCGGGAGACGAGTTCGCTACCGAGGAGCCCGTTGAGTTTGTTTATGAGGATCCAGTCAACTCTGACAACTGTGCAGGCAAGATGATCATACCCTCGAAATCACTACTATCTTTGCTATGCTAGTTTGCTCGCTCTTGCTTTGCCAATGCTACGATGCCTACCTTTTGCTTATCAGCCTCCCAATTGCCATGTTGAACCTCTAACCCACCATGTCCTAGCAAACCGTTGATTGGCTATGTTACCGCTTTGCTCAGCCCCTCTTATAGCGTTGCTAGTTGCAGGTGAAGATTGGAGGCCGTTCCTTGTTGGAACATTTATTTACTTGTTGGGATATCACTATATTGCTATGTTATCTTAATGCATCTATATACTTGGTAAAGGGTGGAAGGCTCGGCCTCTCGCCTAGTGTTTTGTTCCACTCTTGCCGCCCTAGTTTCCGTCATATCGGTGTTATGTTCCCGGATTTTGCGTTCCTTACGCGGTTGGGTTATAATGGGAACCCCTTGATAGTTCGCCTTGATTAAAGCTTTTCCAGCAATGCCCAACCTTGGTTTTACCATTTGCCACCTAGCCTTTTCTTTCCCTTGGGTTCTGCAGACTCAAGGGTCATCTTATTTTAACCCCCCCGGGCCAGTGCTCCTCTGAGTGTTGGTCCAAACCGTCAGCCGCCGGTGGCTACCAGGGGCAACTCTGGGCTGGCCTACCGGAAGTTTAGACAATCTGAGTGTGCCCTGAGAAAGAGATATGTGCAGCTCCTATCGGGATTTGTCGGCACATTCGGGCGGTGTTGCTGGTCTTGTTTTAACCTGTCGAATTGTCTTGTTGTACCGGGTTACCGAGTCTGATCGGTGTGTCTCGGGTGGAGGTCTTTTCCTTCGTTGACCGTGAGAGCTTGTCATGGGCTAAGTTGGGACCCCCCTGCAGGGATTGAACTTTCGAAAGCCGTGCCCGCGGTTATGGGCAGATGGGAATTTGTTAATGTCCGGTTGTAGATAACTTAAACCTTAATTAATTAAAATGAATCAACTGAGTGTGTTGCCGTGATGGCCTCTTCTCGGCGGAGTCCGGGAAGTGGACACGGTGTTGGAGTTATGCTTGCGCAGGTTGTTCCTATAGTTTCTCGCTCGCGCTTTGCCTCCTCTTCTCGCTCTCTTTTGCGTATAAGATAGCCACCACATTTATGCTAGTCGCTTGCTGCAGCTCCACATATATTTGCCTTATCCATTCCTATGAGCTTAAATAGTTTTGATCGCGAGGGTGCGAGAGTGCTGAGTCCCTGTGGCTCACAGATACTACAATTCCAGATGCAGGTCCAGGTGATTCCGCTCCAGGTGACGAGTACGAGCTCAAGTGGGAGTTCGACGAGGATTCTCAGCGTTATTATGTTTCCTTTCCCGATGATCAGTAGTGGTGCCTAGTTGGGGTTAGATTCAGGGCCTTGTCGCATGTTGGGTTCTTTTCCATTTTGGCGCCGTAGTCGGGCCATGAGTGTTTGTTTGATGGATGTTATTTATGTACTCTGATGTGACGTGGCGAGTGTAAGCCAACTATGTATCTCCCCCTTTTATTATGTATTACATGGGATGTTGTAATGATTACCCGACTTGCGACATTGCTTTCAATGCGGTTATGTCTCTAAGTCGTGCCTCGACACGTGGGAGCTATAGCCGCATCGAGGGCGTTACATTGTCATCCGCTGGCTCGCCTTGCTCTATCGCTGGGTTTATATGATCGCTGCTTCTGCCGAGGCAGGATTTGGAGCGGCGCTTACACCGCCGCTTTGACTGCTTCTCGAGGGAACATCCCTTCACTGCGTCCTTCCGTTCCTCGTTGTCGTTTTCTTTGGGTGTGTCCACCATGTATACATCATATGATGAAGTGGGCGTCTAGTGCCCTGTGGGCAGTGGTTCCTATTCGTCTCCTGCATCGTCGTCCATACCGTCGATGTCTTCGGAGTCGAAGTCGAGCATGTCGGTCAAATCGTCGACAATGGCTAATAAGTGGGTGGTGGGTGGGCGGCGAATTTCTTCGTCCTCCGCATCCCAATCCTGCCGAACATAGTTCATCCAGGACTCTCCTGACAGGGAGAGAGAGACCTTAATGAGTTCAGCATGTCGCCGAAGGGCGAGGGCCGAAAGATATCCGCGGAGGTGAACTCCATGATCGGCGCCTAGTCGGATTCGATAGGCACGGGCGCAGGCGGTTCGGAGTCCGTGGCCGAGGGAGAATCCGGCAATTCGGCGTCACGACTCTCATGAAGGGTAGGGTCAATACTCGGCTCGATCGTCGATGAGAGTGTGGCCTCCATGGCGTGGTCTATCCACCTGTCCATGGATGGCGCAATTGGCTCCAAATTGAGGGTCGGAGCGGTTGCCGGTGCGATCTCTCAAACACTGTCCGATGGTAGAGCTAAGTCGTGCTCATCGTGACCGTGCGGCGCACTCGGCAAGGGCTCGAATCTGTCGAAGATCAAGTCTCCGTGGATGTCGGCTGTGTAGTTCAAGTTTCCAAATCTGACCTGATAGCCACGGGCATAGCTCCCGATCTGCTCTAGATGGCCAAGCGAGTTGGCCCGCAGTGCGGAGCCGCCGAATACAAAGATCTATCCAGGGAGAGAAGTCTCACCCTGGACTGCATCGCTATCCATGATCGAAGGAGCCATCAAGCCTAATGACGACGACACAGAGGAACTCTCAATTAAAGCACCAATGTCAGTGTCAAAACCAGCGGATCTCGGGTAGGGGGTCCCAAACTGTGCATTTAAGGCGGATGGTAACAGGAGGCATGGGACACGATGTTTTACCCAGGTTCGGGCCCTCTTGATGGAGGTAAAACCCTACGTCCTGCTTGATTATTCTTGATAATATGAGTAGTACAAGAGTTGATCTACCACGAGATCGGAGAGGCTAAACCCTAGAAGGTAGCCTATGGTATGATTGTATGTTGTCCTACGGACTAAAACCCTCCGGTTTATATAGACACCGGAGGAGGCTAGGGTTACACAAGGTTGGTTACGAAGGAGGAGATATGCATATCAGTATTGCCTAGCTTGCCTTCCACGCCAAGTAGAGTCCCATCCGGACACGGGACGAAGTCTTCAATCTTGTATCTTCATAGTCCAACAGTCCGGCCAAAGGATATAGCCCGGCTGTCCGGAGACCCCCTAATCCGGGACTCCCTCTACTATGTTGATCATATCTACTATATGATTCACGCTCGACCTTTCGGTCTCAGTGTTCCAAGGCCATATCTGCATATGCTAGGCTCGTCAAGTTTAACCCGAGTATTCAGCGTGTGCAAAAACTGGCTTGCACCCGTTGTACAAGAACATTGAGCTTATCACACCCGATCATCACGTGGTGTCTCGGCACGACGATCTTTTGCAATGGTGCATACTCAGGGAGAACACTTGTACCTTGAAATTTTTAGTGAGAGATCATCTTATAATGCTATCGTCAATCAAAGCAGAATAAGATGCATAAAGGATAAACATCACATGCAATCAATATAAGTGATATGATATGGCCATCATCATCTTGTGCCTTTGATCTCCATCTCCAAAGCACCATCATGATCACCATTGTCACCGGCGTGACACCTTGATCTCCATCGTAGCATCGTTGTCGTCTCGCCAACTATTACTTCTACGACTATCTCTACCACTTAGTGATAAAGTAAAGCAATTACATGGCGATTGCATTTCATACAATAAAGCGACAACCATATGGCTCCTGCCAGTTGCTGATAACTCTGTTACAAAACATGATCATCTCATACAATAAAATATAGCATCATGCCTTGAACATATCAAATCACAACATGCCCTGCAAAAACAAGTTAGACGTCCTCTACTCTGTTGTTGCAAATTTTACGTGGCTGCTACGGGCTGAGCAAGAACTGTTCTTACCTATGCATCAAAACCACAACGATAGTTTGTCAAGTTAGTGTTGTTTTAACCTTCAACAAGGACCGGGCGTAGTCACACTCGGTTCAACTTAAGTTGGAGAAACTGACACCCGCCAGTGATAACCCACAAGTATAGGGGATCGCAACAGTTTTCGAGGGTAGAGTATTCAACCCAAATTTATTGATTCGACACAAGGGGAGCCAAAGAATATTCTCAAGTATTAGCAGTTGAGTTGTCAATTCAACCACACTTGGATAACTTAATATGTGCAGCAAAGTGTTTAGTAGCAAAGTAATATGATAGTAGTGGTAATGGTAGTAAAAGGTAACGGTAGCAAAAGTAATATTTTTGGTGTTTTGTAGTGATGATAACAATAGCAACGGAAAAGTAAATAAGCGAAAAACAATATATGGAAAGCTCGTAGGAAATGGATCGGTGATGGAGAATTATGCGGGATGCGGTCGATCATGTAACAGTCATAACCTAGGGTGACACAGAACTAGCTCTAGTTCATCAATGTAATGTAGGCATGTATTCCGAATATAGTCATACGTGCTTATGGAAAAGAACTTGCATGACATCTTTTGTCCTACCCTCCCGTGGCAGCGGGGGCCTATTGGAAACTAAGGGATATTAAGGCCTCCTTTTAATAGAGTACCGGACCAAAGCATTAACACATAGTGAATACATGAACTCCTCAAACTATGGTCATCACCGGTAAGTATCCCGATTATTGTCACTTCGGGGTTAACGGATCATAACACATAATAGGTGACTATAGACTTGCAAGATAGGATCAAGAACTCTCATATATTGATGAAAACATAATAGGTTCAGATCTGAAATCATGGTACTCGGTCCCTAGTGACAAGCATTAAGCATAGCAAAGTCATAGCAACATCAATCTCAGAACATAGTAGATACTAGGGATCAAACCCTAACAAGACAAACTCGATTACATGATAAATCTCATCCAACCCATCACCGTCCAGCAAGCCTACGATCGAATTACTCACGCACGGCGGTGAGCATCATGAAATTGGTGATGGAGGAAGATTGATGATGACGATGGCGACGGATTCCCCTCTCCGGAGCCCCGAACGGACTCCAGATTAGCCCTCCCGGGAGAGTTTAGGGCTTGGCGGCGTCTCCATATCGTAAAATGCGATGAATCCTTCTCCCTGGATTTTTTCTCCCCGAAAGTGAATATATGGAGTCCAGGTTGAGGTCGGCGGAGCGTCAGGGGGCCCACGAGGCAGGCGGGCGCGCCCAGGGGGGCAGGCGCGCCCCCACCCTCATGGACAGGTGGAGCCCCCCCTGACGTGGATCTTCCTTCCAATATTTATTATATATTCCAAAATAATTCTCCGTTGATTTTCAAGTCATTCCGAGAACTTTTATTTCTGCACAAAAATAACACCATGGCAATTCTGTTGAAAACAGTGTTAGTCCGGGTTAGTTCTGTTCAAATCATGCAAGTTAGAGTCCAAAACAAGGGCAAAAGTGTTTGAAAAAGTATATACGACGGAGACATATCAACTCCCCAAGCTTAAACCTTTGCTTGTCCTCAAGCAATTCAGTTGATAAACTAAAAGTGATAAAGAAAAACTTTTACAAACTTTGTTTGCTCTTGTTGTTGTAAATATGTAAAGCCGGCATTCAAGTTTTCAGCAAAGATTATGAACTAACCATATTAACAATAACACTTAGGTCTTATGTTTACTCATATCAATGGCATAATCAACTAGCGAGCAATAACAATAAATCTCGGATGACAACACTTTCTCAAAACAATCATGATATGATATAACAAGATGGTATCTCGCTAGCCCTTTCTGAGACTGCAAAATATAAATGCAGAGCACTTTTAAAGATCAAGGACTGACTAGACATTGTAATTCATGGCAAAAGAGATCCAATCAAGTCATACTCAATGTAAACTAACAGTAATGGATGCAAATGATAGCGGTGCTCTCCAACTGGTGCTTTTTTAGTAAGAGGATGATGAATCAGCATAAAAGTAAATGGATAGGCCCTTCGCAGAGGGAAGCAGGGATTTGTAGAGGTGCCAAAGCTCGGTTTTGAAATAGATATGAATAATATTTTGAGCGGTATAGTTTCATTGTCAACATAGCAACCAAGAGATGGCGATATCTTCCATGCTACACACATTATAGGCGGTTCCCAAACAGAATGGTAAAGTTTATACCCCCTCCACCAACAAGCATCAATCCATGGCTTGCTCGAAACAACGAGTGCCTCCAACTAACAAGAGTCCCGAGGGAGTTTTGTTTGCATTTATTTTGATTTGATTTGCATAAAGCATGGGACTGGGCATCACGATGACCAGCCATTTTCTCGTGAGTGAGGAGCGGAGTCCACTCCTCTTGAGAATAACCCGCCTAACATGGAAGATACGGACAACCCTAGTTGATACATGAGCTATTCGAGCATACAAAACAGGATATTTATTTGAAGGTTTAGAGTTTGGCACATACAAATTTACTTGGAACGACAGGTTGTACGATCGAAAGTATGTCTAGAGGGGGGGTGATTAGACTACTTGACCAAATAAAAACTTAACCTTTTCCTAATTTTAGTTCTTGGCAGATTTTAGCTATTGTAGGACAAGTCAAGCAATCATCACACAATTCAAGCAAGCATGCAAAGAGTATATTGGCAGCGGAAAGTAAAGCATGCAACTTGCAAGAATGTAAAGGGAAGGGTTTGGAGAATTCGAACGCAATTGGAGACATGGATGTTTTTCCCGTGGTTCGGATAGGTGGTGCTATCCTACATCCACGTTGATGGAGACTTCAACCCACGAAGGGTAACGGTTGCGCGAGTCCACGGAGGGCTCCACCCACGAAGGGTAATGGTTGCGCGAGTCCACGAAGGGCTCCACCCACGAAGGGTCCACGAAGAAGCAACCACCCACGAAGGGTCCACGAAGAAGCAACCTTGTCTATCCCACCATGGCCATCGCCCACGAAGGACTTGCCTCACTAGCGGTAGATCTTCACGAAGTAGGCGATCTCCTTGCCCTTACAAACTCCTTGGTTCAACTCCACAATCTTGTCGGAGGCTCCCAAGTAACACCTAGCCAATCTAGGAGACACCACTCTCCAAGAAGTAACAAATGGTGTGTAGGTAATGAACTCCTTGCTCTTGTGCTTCAAATGATAGTCTCCCCAACACTCAACTCTCTCTCATAGGATTTGGATTTTGTGGAAAGAAGATTTGAGTGAAAAGCAACTTGGGGAAGGCTAGAGATCAAGATTCATATGGTAGGAATGGAATATCTTGGTCTCAACACATGAGTAGGTGGTTCTCTCTCAGAACATATGAGTTGGAATTGTGTATGTGTTCTGATGGCTCTCTCCACAAATGAAGAGGAGGTGGAGGGGTATATATAGCCTCCACACAAAATCCAACCGTTACACACAGTTTTCTAATCTCGATGGGACCGAATCAACAAACTCGGTCGGACCGAAAAGGTAAACCTAGTGACCGTTAGAGATTTTCGGTGGGACTGACATGCAACTCGGTAGGACCGATATGGTTAGGGTTTGGGCATAACGTAATCTCGGTGAGACCGATTACACAAACTCGGTGAGACCGATTTTGGTAATAAGCTAACCAGAGAGTTGGTCAGGCAAACTCGGTGGGACCGATTTGCTCTTTCGGTGAGACCGAAAAGTTACAAAAAGGAAACACTGAATTTACATTGCAATCTCGGTGGGACCGATTCGCTCTTTCGGTGAGACCGAAAAGTTACGAAAGGGCAACAGAGAGTTTGCAATCCCATCTCGGTGAGACCGAGATCCCTATCGGTAGAACCGAATTGCTAGGGTTTGGCAGTGGCTTATGACAAGTGAAACTCGGTGGCGCCGGATAGGAAGAATCGGTAGGACCGAGTTTGGCTTTGGGTTTAGGTCATATGTGGATATGGGAAAGTAGTTGAGGGTTTTGGAGCATATCACTAAGCACATGAAGCAAGAGGCTCATTAAGCAACACCTCATCCCTCCTTGATAGTATTGGCTTTTCCTAAAGACTCAATGTGATCTTGGATCACTAAAATATAAAATGAAGAGTCTTGAGCTTTTGAGCTTGAGCCAATCCTTTGTCCTTAGCATTTTGAGGGTTCCACTTTCACATCCATGCCATGCCAACCATTGAGCTTTCCTGAAATAGTCATCTTGGAATAGCATTAGCTCAATGAGCTATATGTTGTTATGAATTACCAAAACCACCTAGGGATAGTTGCACTTTCACAGGTAGATACCGTATATAGGTAGGTATGGTGGACTCATATGGAATAACTTTTGGGGTTTATGGAATTGGATGCACAAGCAGTATTCCTGCTTAGTACAGGTGAAGACTAGCAAAAGACTGGGAAGCGACCAGCTAGAGAGCGACAACAGTCATGAACATGCATTAAAATTAATCAAGACCGAATGCAAGCATGAGTAGGATATAATGCACCATGAACATAAATATCGTAGAGGCTATGTTGATTTTGTTTCAAGTACATGCGTGAACATGTGCCAAGTCAAACCACTCGAATCGTTCAAAAGAGGATACCACCCTATCATACCACATCACAACCATTTTAATAGCATGTTGGCACGCAAGGTAAACCATTATAAGCTCTTAGCTAATCAAGCATGGCATACGCAACTATAATCTCTAATTGTCATTGCAAACATGTTTATTCATAATAGGCTGAATCAGGAACGGTGAACTAATCATATTTACAAAAACAAGAGAGGTCGAGTTCATACCAGTTTTTCTCATCTCAATAAGTTCATCATATAATTATCATTATTGCATTTCACTTGCACGACCGAATAGTGTAATAATAGTGCACGTGCATTGGACTAAGCTGGAATCTGCAAGCATTCAATTCAAGAGAGAAGACAAGGCAATATGGGCTCTTTGTCAGATCAACAATAATGCATATAAGAGCCACTTAACATTTTCATTATGGTCTTCTCCTATTGACCCCCAAAGGAAAGAAAAGAAATAAAACTATTTACACGGGAAAGCTCCCAACAAGCAAAAGAAGAACGAGAAATCTTTTTGGGTTTTCTTTTTAATTACTACTACAAGCATGGAAAGTAAACTGATTAAAAGCTACAACTAATTTTTTTGTTTTTCTTAAGGTTTATTAAACACACAAGAAGAAAACATAAAAAAAGGAAAATAAACTAACATGGATGATACAGTGAAAACGTATGAGCATCGACAACTAGCAATGAGTGTGTGAACATGAATGTAATGTCAGTGAGAAATATGTACTCCCCCAAGCTTAGGCTTTTGGCCTAAGTTGGTCTATGGCCACGGCTGGCCTGGAGGATATCAAAAGTAATAGTTGGGGTCGTACTGTGAAGAAGCCTCAGATTGCCACTGGTTGGCAATCACCTCCAGATCCCACTGATAATCAGACTGTCTTGGAGGATCAAATTGTGGTTCCGGCTCCGGCTCTGTAGCTGATGTAGGGTTCTGGTAGGCATGAATGGCCTCCAAAGGAACACGGTACTTGCCTGCAGATAAATCAAACAAGGAAGGAGCAGGCAAGGTAATAGTCTCAGGATGATTTTTACCAAATATTAATTTGTACTTAAGCTCCTTTTCCCTATTCTTAACAACAAAATCATGTGCTACCATACTCTTATAATCTAAATAAATAGGAGACAACAATTTTTCTTCTTTCTCATAATGCCTAATAGGTATGTTAAAATGTGCAGCGAGGCGCGAGGCGAAGATGCCTCCAAGGAAGGGGCCCTTAGTACGGTTAAGATTTAACCACTTTGCAAATAATAGCGCCCATACTGAATGTGTCATCACGAAATAAGGCACGGCAAAAAATAACAATATCAGGGGCACTCAGGTTTCCATAGTTTCCGCGCCCAATTAAGCATCTACTAGCAAATATAGCAAAGTAACATAGAACAGGAAAGTGTATGCTAGTAATTCGTGCGTCGGAAACCTTCCTCGTTTCCACTACAGTAATGGTATCAATAAACACGTCCACATCATCACGATGTGGTTCCTCTACGCTGCCCTCAAAAGGGATCAAACAAACCCGACAAAAATCATGAAGTGACATCTCCTTATGCTCATCATATAAATAAAATTCCACCGTAGGTGGTGAGCTTCTAGCATGGAAATGAAAGTTTTGCACAAAGATGTTGGTGAGCAAGAGATACTGTTCGCGTTGGTCGTGGAGGAAGGCGGTGAGGCCTGCATTCTCAGCCAATTCATAGATATCATCATAAATCCCGGCTGCTCTCAAGAAATTATCACAAGGCCATTCACACGGCCGAACTTCTGCGGTGCGAGGGAGATTATATTTGGGCCTCTTATCCTCCTCACTTTGCTTATCCTTCGAGCTTCGGCTCGATGAGCCCCTCAAAAATCTCTTCATCTTTTTCTGAAAATTTCTGAAATTTTAGTAACTTCAAAATAAAAATGAATCAAATTCAACAATATTGATAGCAACTACCCCTACAAGTTCCTAGAGGCAATATCATGCATCAAAACTACTTTTGACCATATAAATTTGACATGCAAGCTCAAGAACAGGGTCACCTAAGCAGCAAAAATATGCAATGAATAAAGAACTAGAACAAAGACTAGTTGGACCATTGGAGGAGTCACATACCAAGGAACAATCCCCCAAAGCAGTTTTGATAGAGGTGCTTTGAGCAAGGAGATCGAAAATGGCAGCAAAATGAGCTTGGACTCGGGTTTGAGTTGGTTAGTGGTGTTTGTGGGAGGAAGGAGTGTGTGGTAGCTGGAATAAATGGAGGGGAGCCACCGTGGGCCCACGAGGCAGGGGGCGCGCCCAGGGGGTAGGGCGCGCCCTCCACCCTCGTGGCCAGGTGCTTGCACCCCCTGCTGTGTTCTCAGTGCCAGATATTCTCAAATATTCTAGAAAAAAACATATTTAATTTTCAGGGCATTTGGAGAACTTTTATTTTTGGGGTATTTTTTATTGCATGGATAATTCAGAAAACAGACAGAAATTACTATTTTTGCTTTATTTAATATAAATAACAGAAAGTAAAAAGAGGGTACAAAGAGTTGTGTTTTCTAAATTCATCCATCTCATGCTCATCAAAAGGAATCCACTAACAAGGTTGATCAGGTCTTGTTAACAAACTCATTCCGAATAACATGGAACTGGAGAATTTTCGAATAACACTAGGTTACCTCAACGGGGATATGCACATCCCCAATAATAAGAATATCATATTTCTTCTTGACAGTAGGAAGAGGAAATTCAAAACCTCCAAAAATAATCGATGGGATTTTTCCAATAGAGTTTATACTATGAACTTGAGGTTGTTTCCTTGGAAAGTGTACCGCATGCTCATTGCCATTAACGTGAAAAGTGACATTGCCTTTGGTGCAATCAATAACAGCCCCTGCAGCATTGAAAAAGGGTGTTCCAAGAATAATAGACATACCATCGTCCTCGGGAATATCAAAAATAACAAGTCTGTTAAAATAGTAACGTTTGCAATCACAACAGGCACATCCTCACAAATACCGACAGGTATAGCAGTTGATTTATCAGCCATTTGCAAAGATATTTTATTAGGTGTCAACTTATTCAAATCAAGTCTACGATATAAAGAGAGAGGCATAACACTAACACCGGCTCCAAGATCACATAAAGCAGTTTTAACATAGTTTCTTTTAATGGAGCATGGTATAGTTGGTACTCCGGGATCTCCTAGTTTCTTTGGTATTCCACCCTTAAAAGTGTAATTAGCAAGCATGGTGGAAATTTCAGCTTCCAGTATCTTTCTTTTATTAGTAACAATATCTTTCATGTACTTAGCATAAGGATTCATTTTGAGCATATCAGTCAAATGCATACGCAAGAAGATAGGTCTAATCATTTCAGCAAAGCGCTCAAAATCCTCATCATCCTTTTTCTTGGATGGTTTAGGAGGAAAAGGGATGGGTTTCTGAACCCATGGTTCTCTTTCCTTACCGTGCTTCCTAGCAACAAAGTCTCTCTTATCATAACGTTGATTCTTTGATTGTGGGTTATCAAGATCAACAGCAGGTTCAATCTCTACTTCATTGTCATTACTAGGTTGAGCATCAATATGAAAATCATCATTAACATTATTACTAGGTTCATGTTCATTACCAGATTGTGTTTCAGCATCAGAAATAGAAATATCATTGGGATTCTCAGGTGTGTCTACAACAGGTTCACTAGAAGCATGCAAAGTCCTATCATTTTTCTTTTTCTTGCTTTCAGAAGGACTAGGTGCATCAAGGTTATTTATCTGAGAATCCTGCTCAATTATCTTAGGATGGCCCTCAGGATACAAAGGTTCCTGAGTCATTTTACCACCTCTAGTCATAAATCTAACATCATTATCATTCTTCCTGTTTAATTCATTGAGCAAATCATTATGAGCTTTAAGTACTTGTTCTACTTGAGTGGTAACCATAGAAGCATGTTTACTAATAAGTTTAAGTTCACCTTTAACACTAGATATATAATCACCCAAGTGTTCAATCATATAAGAATTATGTTTCAATTGTCTACTAACATAAGCATTAAAATTTTCTTGTTTAACAATAAAATTATCAAACTCATCTAAGCATTGGCTAGCAGACTTATTACGAGGAATATCATGTTCATCAAATCTATAGAGAGAATTTACCTTGACTACCTGTGTCAGGTTAACGAGACCGTGTGTTTCTTCGATAGGTGATGGATTAAAGCCATGTATTTCTTCAATGGGCGATAAATTAAGACCATGTATTTCTTCAATAGGAGGTAAATTCTTAACATCTTCAGCTTTAATACCTTTTTCCTTCATAGATTTCTTTGCCTCTTGCATATCTTCAGGGCTGAGAAATAGAATACCCCTCTTCTTCGGAGTTGGCTTAGGAGTTGGTTCAGGAATTGGATCAGGAATTGGGTCAGGAAGTGTCCAATTATTTTCATTAGTCAACATATTATTCAATAGAATTTCAGCTTTATCTGGTGTTCTTTCCCTGAAAACACAACCAGCATAACTATCCAGATGGTCTCTGGAAGCATCGGTTAGTCCATTATAAAAGATATCAAGTATTTCATTTTTCTTAAGAGGATGATTAGGAAAAGCATTAAGTAATTGGAGAAGCCTCCCCCAAGCTTGTGGGAGACTCTCTTCTTTAATTTGCACAAAATTATATATTTCCCTTAAAGCAGCTTGTTTCTTATGAGCAGGGAAATATTTAGCAGAGAAGTAATAAATCATATCCTGGGGACTATGCACACAACTAGGATCAAGAGAATTAAACCATATCTTAGCATCACCCTTTAATGAGAATGGAAATATCTTAAGGATATAATAGCGAGTTTTCTCATCATTAGTGAACAGGGTGGCTATATCATTTAATTTAGTAAGATGTGCCACAACAGTTTCAGATTCGTAGCCATAGAAAGGATCAGATTCAACTAAAGTAATTATCTCAGGATCAACAGAGAAATCATAATCCTTATCAGTAACAAGGATAGGTGAAGTAGCATAAGCAGGATCATATTTCATTCTAGCATTCAGAGTTTTTTTGTTTCAGCTTAGCTAATAATTTCTTAAGATCACTCCTATCATTGCAAGCAAGAAAATCTCTAGCAGTTTCTTCATCCATAACATAGCCCTCAGGCACAACAGGTAATTCATATCTAGGGGGAGAGTCTTCATCATCACTTTCATCAATATTATCAGTTTCAATAATTTCATTCTCTCTAGCCCTAGCAAGTTGTTCATCAAGAAATTCACCAAGTGACACAGTAGTATCAAACATAGAAGTAGTTTCATCATAAGTATCATGCATAGCACAAGTGGCATCATCAATAACATGCGACATATCAGAATTAATAGCAGAAGCAGGTTTAGGTGTCGCATGCTTACTCAAAACGGAAGGTGAATCAAGTGCAGAGCTAGATGACAGTTCCTTACCTCCCCTCGTAGTTGAGGGATAAATTTCTGTTTTAGCGTCTTTCAAGTTCTTCATAATGATAAGTAGATATAAATCCCAAGTGACTTAAAGAATAGAGCTATGCTCCCCTGCAACGGCGCCAAAAAATAGTCTTGATAACCCACAAGTATAGGGGATCACAATAGTTTTCGAGGGTAGAGTATTCAACCCAAATTTATTGATTCGACACAAGGGGAGCCAAAGAATATTCTCAAGTCTTAGCAGCTGAGTTGTCAATTCAACCACACCTGGATAACTTAATATCTGTAGAAAAGTTTTTAGTATCAAAGTAATATGATGGTAGTGGTAATGGTAGTAAAAGGCAACGATAGCAAAAGCAATATTTTGGTGTTTTGTAGTGATGATAATAATAGCAACGGAAAAGTAAATAAGCGAAGAACAATATATGGAAAGCTCGTAGTCAATGGATCAGTGATGGAGAATTATGCCGGATGCGGTCGATCATGTAACAGTCATAACCTAGGGTGACACAGAACTAGCTCCAGTTCATCAATGTAATGTAGGCATGTATTCCAAATATAGTCATACGTGCTTATGGAAAAGAACTTGCATGACATCTTTTGTCCTACCCTCCCGTGGCAGCGGGGTCCTATTGGAAACTAAGGGATATTAAGGCCTCCTTTTAATAGAGTACCGGACCAAAGCATTAACACATAGTGAATACATGAACTCCTCAAACTACGGTCATCACTAGTAAGTATCCCGATTATTGTCACTTCGGGGTTAACAGATCTTAACACATAATAGGTGACTATAGACTTGCAAGATAGGATCAAGAACTCTCATATATTTATGAAAACATAATAGGTTCAGATCTGAAATCATGGCACTCGGGCCCTAGTGACAAGCATTAAGCATAGCAACATCAATCTCAGAACATAGTGGATACTAGGGATCAAACCCTAACAAAACTAACTCGATTACATGATAAATCTCATCCAACCCTTCACCGTCCAACAAGCCTACGATGGAATTACTCACGCACGGCGGTGAGCATCATGAAATTGGTGATGGAGGAAGGTTGATGATGACGATGGCGACGGATTCCCCTCTCCGGAGCCCCGAACGGACTCCAGATCAGCCCTCCCGAGAGAGTTTGGGGCTTGGTGGCGGCTCCGTATCGTACGTGATGAATCCTTCTCCCTGTTTTTTTCTCCCCGAAAGTGAATATATGGAGTCCAGGTTGAGGTCGGTGGAGCGTCAGGGGGCCCACGAGGCAGGGGGCACGCCCAGGGGGGCAGGCGCGCCCCCCACCCTCGTGGACAGGTGGAGGCCCCCCTAACGTGGATCTTCCTTCCAATATTTATTATATATTCCAAAATAATTCTCCGTTGATTTTCAGGTCATTCCGAGAACTTTTATTTCTGCACAAAAATAACACCATGGCAATTCTGCTGAAAACAGCGTCAGTCCGGGTTAGTTCTATTCAAATCATGCAAGTTAGAGTCCACAACAAGGGCAAAAGTGTTTGGAAAAGTAGATACGAAGGAGAAGTATCAGCCAGCCACCTGTGTGCAAAGCACGTCGTAGAACCAGTCTCGCGTAAGCATACACGTAATGTCGGTCTGGGCCGCTTCATCCAACAATACCGCCGAACCAAAGTATGACATGCTGGTAAGAAGTATGACTTGTATCGCCCACAACTCACTTGTGTTCTACTCGTGCATATAACATCTACGCATAAACCTGGCTCGGATGCCACTATTGGGGAACGTAGTAGTTTCAAAAAATTCCTACGCACACTCAAGATCATGGTGTTGCATATCAACGAGAGGGGAGAGTATGTGTACGTACCCTCGTAGACCGGAAGCGGAAGCATTTATCAACGCGGTTTATGTAGTCGTACACCTTCACGATCTGTCCCGGTCAAGTACCGAACATACGGCACCTCCGTGTTCAGCACACGTTCAGCTTGATAACGTCCTCGCCTTCTCGATCCAGCAAGAGGGGCGAAGTAGTAGATGAGTCCCGGCAGCACGACGGCGTGGTGACGGTTTTGGTGAAGAACAATCTCCGCATGGCTTCGTCTAAGCACTATGAAAACTATTATGGAGGACAAACTAGAGGGGATGGGGTTGCCGACACACGGCTTGGTGTATCTTGATGTGTCTTGGGTGCTAGCCCTACCCCTCTATTTATATGTTGAGCCTTGGGGTCGAAACTTGGAGTAAAAGCCTCCACAAAGTCGGTTTCACCCGAAAGGCAAGAGTCCTTCTCGGACTCCAGGGCCAGACGCCAGGGTTCCGACGCCAGGGACCCTAGTGTCTGGCCCCTAGACTCAGCAAAACTTCCTTTTGTGCTATCCAAAAACCTTGTGGGCTTTCCCCTTTGGCCCAAATAAAGTGTTCTCGTACCCAAACATTTCGGGAAACATCCGGAACCCCTTCCGATGAATTCCAGAACCCTTCCGGAGACCAAATACTATTATCCCAAATACTATTATGTCCGTGATCTTATCTGGAACTCCTAACAACATTTGGTTACCAACATACATAACTCATAGATACTATATCGTCAACGAACGTTAAGCGTGCAGACCCTACGGGTTCGAGAACTATGTAGACATGACCGAGACAATTCTCTGGTCAATAACCAATAGCGGAACCTGGATGCCCAAAACAATCATCAAGTATCAAACTTCTCATAGTATTCAATGCACTTTATATGAAAGTTTTTATTATATCCTTCTTGGATGCACATCATATTAGGACTAAATTCATAACCAAAGCAAATTACCATGCTGTTTAGGATTCTCAAAATAATATAAGTGACGCATGAGAGTTCATCTATTTTTATAAAATAAAACCACCACCGTGCTCTAAAAAAGATATAAGTGAAGCACTAGAGCAACAACAAACTACTCCGAAAGATATAAGTGAAGATCAATGAGTAGTCGAATAATTATGCAACTATGTGAAGACTCTCTAACATTTAAGAATTTCAGATCTTGGTATTTTATTCAAACAGCGAGCAAAACTAAATAAAATAAAATGACACTCCAAGAAAAACACATATCATGTGGTAAATAAAAATATAGCTCCAAGTAAAGTTACCGATGAATGAAGACGAAAGAGGGGATGCCTTCCGGGGCATCCCCAAGCTTAGGCTATTGGTTGTCCTTGAATATTGCCTTGGGGTGCCTTGGGGATCCCCAAGCTTAGGCTCTTGCCACTCCTTATTCCATAGTCCATCAAATATTTACCCAAAACTTGAAAACTTCACAACACAAAACTTAACAGAAAATCTCGCGAGCTCCGTTAGCGAAAGAAAACAAAACACCACTTCAAGGTACTGTAATGAATTCATTATTTATTTATATTGGTGTTAAACCTACTGTATTCCAACTTATCTATGGTTTATAAACTCTTTTACTATCCATAGATTCATCAAAATAAGCAAACAACACACGAAAAACAGAATCTGTCAAAAACAGAACAGTCTGTAGTAATCTGTAGCTAACGCAAGTTCTGGAACCCCAAAAATTATAAAATAAATTGCTCGACGTGAGGAATTTATCTATTAATCATCTTCAAAAATAATTAACTAAATAGCAATCCCCAATAAAAATGGCAGCAATTATCGTGAGCGCTAAAGTTTCTCTTTTTTACAGCAAGATCAACAAGACTTTCCCCAAGTCTTCCCAACGGTTCTACTTGGCACAAACACTAATTAAACACAAAAAACACAACCAAAACATAGGCTAGATAATTTATTTGTTACTAAACAGGAACAAAAAGCAAATAACAAAAATAAAATTGGGTTGCCTCCCAACAGGCGGTAACGTTTAATGCCCCTAGCTAGGCATGATGATTTCGATGATGCTCACATAAAGGATAGGAATTGTAACATAAAGAGAGCATCATAAAGAATATGACTAGCACATTTATGTCTAACCCACTTCCTATGCATAGGGATTTTGTGAGAAAACAATTTATGGGGACGATAATCAACTAGCATAGGAAGGAAAAACAAGCATAACTTTGAAACTTTAAGCACATAGGGAGGAAACTTGATATTATTGCAATTCCTACAAGTATATATTCCTCCCTCATAATAATTTTCAGTAGCATCATGAATGAATTCAACAACATAACCATCACATAAAGCATTCTTTTCATGATCTACAAGCATAGAAATTTTATTACTCTCCACATAAGCAAAATTCTTCTCATTCATAATAGTGGGAGCAAACTCAACAAAATAACTATCATGTGAGGCATAATCCAATTGAAAACTAAAATCACGATGACAAGTTTCATGGTTATCATTATTCTTAAAAGCATACAAGTCATCACAATAATCATCATAGATAGCAACTTTCTTCTCATAATCAATTGGAACCTCTTCCGAAATAGTGGATTCATCACAAAATAAAGTCATGACCTCTCCAAATCCACTTTCATAATTATCACAATAATATTCAACACCCTCCAAAATAGTGGGATCATTACTTCCTAAAGTTGACACTCTTCCAAGCCCACTTTCATCAATATAATCATCATAAATAGGAGGCATGCTATCATCAAAATAAATTTGCTCATCAAAACTTGGGGGGGGGCAAAAAATATCATCTTCATCAAACATAGCTTCCCCAAGCTTGTGGCTTTGCATATCATTAGAATCATGGATATTCAAGTAATTCATACTAACAACATTGCAATCATGCTCACCATTCAAAGATTTAGCGCCAAACATTTTAATGCATTCTTCTTCTAACACTTTGGCACAATTTTCCTTTCCATCATACTCACGAAAGATATTAAAAAGATGACGCGTATGAGGCAAACTCAATTCCATTTTTTTGTAGTTTTCTTTTATAAACTAAACTAGTGCTAAAACAAGAAACAAAAAGATTTTATTGCAAGATCTAAAGATATACCTTCAAGCGCTAACCTCCCCGGCAACGGCGCCAGAAAAGAGCTTGATGTCTACTACACAACCTTCTTCTTGTAGACGTTGTTGGGCCTCCAAGTGCAGAGGTTTGTAGGACAGTAGCAAATTTCCCTCAAGTGAATAACCTAAGGTTTATCAATCAGTAGGAGGCGTATGATGAAGATGGTCTCTCTCAAGCAACCCTGCAACCAAATAACAAAGAGTCTCTTGTGTCCCCAACACACCTAATACAATGGTAAATTGTATAGGTGCACTAGTTCGGCGAAGAGATGGTGATACAAGTGGTATATGGATGGTAGATAAAGGTTTTTGTAATCTGAAAATATAAAAACAGAAAGGTAAATAATGGTAAAAGTGAGCACAAACGGTATTGCAATGCGTTGAAACAAGGCCTAGGGTTCATACTTTCACTAGTGCAAGTTCTCTCAACAATAATAAGATAATTGGATCATATAACTATCCCTCAACATGCAACAAAGAGTCACTCCAAAGTAACTAATAGTGGAGAACAAACAAAGAGATTATTGTAGAGTACGAAACCACCTCAAAGTTATCCTTTCCGATCGATCTATTCAAGAGTCCGTAGTAAAATAACATGAAGCTATTCTTTCCGTTCAATCTATCATAGAGTTCATACTAGAATAACATCTTAAGAAACAAATCAACCAAAACCCTAATGTCACCTAGATACTCCAATGTCACGTCAAGTATCTGTGGGTATGATTATATGATATGCATCACACAATCTCAGATTCATCTATTCAAACCAACACAAAGTACTTCAAAGAGTGCCCCAAATTTTCTATCGGTGAGTCAAGACGAAAACGTGTGCCAACCCCTATGCATAGGTTCATGGGCGGAACCCGCAAGTTGATCACCAAAACATACATCAAGTGGATCAATAGAATACCCCATTGTCACCACGGGTATCCCACGCAAGACATACATCAAGTGTTCTCAAATCCTTAAAGACTCAATCCGATAAGATAACTTCAAAGGGAAAACTCAATCCATTACAAGAGAGTAGAGGGGGAGAAACATCATAAGATTCAACTATAATAGCAAAGCTCGCGATACATCAAGATCGTACCACCTCAAGAACACAAGAGAGAGAGAGAGAGAGATCAAACACATAGCTATTGGTACATACCCTCAGCCCCGAGGGAGAACTACTCCCTCCTCATCATGGAGAGCGCCGGAATGATGAAGATGGCCACCGGTGAGGGGTTCCCCCTCCGGCAGGGTGTCGGGACGGGTCTAGATTGGTTTTCGGTGGCTACGGAGGCTTCTGGCGGCGGAACTCCTGATCTATTGTGCTCCCCGAAGTTTTTAGGGTATATGGGTATATATAGGAGGAAGAAGTACATCGGTGGATCTCCAGGCTGTCCACGAGGCAGGGGGGCGTGCCCATGGGGGTGGGCGCGCCCCCCCACCCTCGTGGGCAGCCTGGGACTCTCCTGGTCCATCTCCGATACTCCGTGGGCTTCTTCTGGTCCAAAAATAAGTTCCGTGAAGTTTCTGGTCAATTGGACTCCGTTTGATTTTCCTTTTCTGCGATAGTCTAAAACAAGGAAAAAACAAAAACTGGCACTGGGCTCTAGGTTAATAGGTTAGTCGCAAAAATAATATAAAAGTGCATAATAAACCCCAGAAACATCCAAAACAGATAATATAATAGCATGGAACAATAAAAAATTGTAGATACATTGGAGACGTATCACCCAGCATCATGAAGAACACTGGGGACTAGGGTGAAGCACAGAAGAGACTCCATATCCACATGAGGAATTTGCTCATGTCAAAAATCTTGTATTTGTCAAACAACAATGAGGAATGGAAATTCATCTGACTAGCAGTCAAGAAACGCTTGCGATAGAGTCGAGCAGAGTCATACGGATCGTAGTCAGAGAAGAAATGATGCTCAGCAAAGAAGTCGTCAACTTTGAACTTCCGCTTCTTGGTGTGAGGATTCCGTGGCTTGGGTTGAAGATTTGCAGTTGAAGTCTTCACAGCCTCTTGATGCACAACTTCTGGAGCCACATTCTGAGGATTTTCAGTGGCAGGTTCATCAGCTGCAGCATTGGCATCCATTTCTTCAACACTAGCGGCTGGAACTTCTTCATGAATAGAAAAAAGTGAGGCTTGATGTCCTTCATAGCCCGTATGAATTTCTTCGGTTTGGACCGGGGACTAAGGAAGTTGTTGCGGAGTTGTTATCAGAGGTGAATTGGGGTGATGACTTTCCCAATAGTCATCATTCAGAATTGGAGTTGTACGTTGACCCAATATCCACATCCTTGTCTTCTTCATCAATTTCTACAATGCGTGCCTCTTCAGCTGTGAACTGAGGCATGGGCGATGATACTAGAGGAGTTGAAGGGATATTATCCACTTCAATTTCTTCATCCAACTGCCCTAACGAAGCAGCAAAAGGATTTTCCTCATCACTGTCATCTGGAATGACATATTCCTCACCAAAGGGAACAATCTCATTTGATGGCATGATTGATATAGGAACAACATCATTGGGGTTTGCAAAAGATCTTGCCAAAGTCTTCACTTTCTTCGGAGCTGAAGACTCTGAGATTGTAGATGCTTTCCTCCTTTTCACTTCTGCCTTCTCTGAAGCTTTGGTCTTCTTTGCTTCTGATGTAGAAGGAAGGTTGATACTTGTCATCTATGGTGACTTGGCAGGAGGAGCAAATGAAATTGGTTCAATTTCTTCAAGCGCAACTGATGCAGTTGCCCTGGCAAGTTCAGATTCCTCAGGCACAGTAGCATATGCTTCAACTGGCCTGGCTTGTTCTTCAGGCGCAACATTGGAGGTTGCCCTGGCAGTTTCTTTAGAGGCTGGAATTTCTTCAGCAGCCCTAGTACTTTCAGAATCATCAACAGTCTGATTTTCATCACCTGTGCTGGCATGTTCTTCAGTATGCTGAGCAGATGCCTCAACCTGAGGAATTTCATGTTGCGATGAAGCTGCAACATCTGGTGAAAATCCCTTCGCCATTTTGACGAATCTGACTTTGGCTCCCAACCAATCTGCACGATATGCGTCAAATTCATCATTGAGTGCTTTGATCTCAGTCTACATAGTCACAAGTTCATCAGGAGTCATCTTCACAACATTTTCTTTAGAAAATGCTCCTTCTTGTACTGAGCCTTCTTTAGTTTCCTAGCCTTCTCAAATTTCCATTTTTCTTCACCAATAAAGGCGGCAAACATATGACTTTGGCCAGGAGTGAGATTGAAATCAGGCAGAGGAGTGTTAGGGTCCTTGTGCCATAGATCTATGAAATCGAGGATCAACTTGGGATCCACCAGAAGTGGCACTTCACTGCCTTTGGCTCTAGCGGCCCTTGCTTGTCGATCTCTGATGAGTTCAGCTAATTCTTCATCATCAGCTTTGTCTTCACTCGACGGTACTTGAAAAGCAACCTCCTTCTTGTGAGGACTTGGCCTTGTGCCTCGTCTAGCAGTGGCCTTTTTCTTCAGCAAGGTTGGGCTTGTTGAAGACTATGGAGGAGCTGAAGAACTTGCAGATGCCCCTGAAGCAATAGAGATTCCAGTGGTCCTTTGGCAAGAGGCAAGATGCGCAGGTGCCGAGGACTTTGCAGCAGTTGCTGAGGATTTTGCAATAGTGGGGGCTGGAGCTGCCTTTGAAGAAGTGGCTTGAGGATCAGGCCATGAAGGCATTGCAGAGATTGACCGTGAGGGCATTGTAGCTGAGGAACTGGGCTTGTTAGCTGGTTTCTTTGTGTGACGCTGATGACCCACTAGTGTAGGGGATCTATCGTAGCTTTTCGATAAGTAAGAGTGTCGAACCCAACGAGGAGCAGAAGGAAATGATAAGCAGTTTTCAGTAAGGTATTCTGTGCAAGCACTAAAATTATCGGTAACAGATAGTTTTGTGATAAGGTAATTTGTAACAAGTAGCAAGTAATAAAAGTAAATAAGGTGCAGCAAGATGGCCTAATCCTTTTTGTCGGCGTTCTGGGAACGGGGGTCCCCAGACTTGCTTGCCTGCGGCCTGCGGCGTGGCTCAAAGGGGGGCCCAGCACGGCCCATCTTCACCAACACAGACCCAAGACCCTCGAGAGGGGCCAAGCCTCGCGGGGCGGACGACGCGGAGCTTCCTCAGGCACGGCCTCATCAGGCTGGCTCGCGAGGAGGCGGAGAGATCAAGGCAGGGTACCTCACGAGGTGCCCGTGACGCAAGCCATGACGACCAAGGGCGCCAGGCGGGTGCCAGCCCGCGCAGTGTCCTCCTTTCCCCTTTGGTGCAAAGGGGGCAAGCGCAGCCGCGGAGTACCGAGGCATCAGGCAAAGGTTGCCATTTCGGTGCAACAAGACCAAGGCCAGGAGGACTCCAAGACGGAGGTCATCGTGGAGCCCAAGACGGCGTCACCACCAGAGCTTTGTGCAGGCGAAGACTACTTTTGTCAGGATAACTGGTACTAGCTGTCCCTTTCAAATTAGCCCACCATTGTTGGCTCCCTTCCCACTCGATATTTGGGAAGAGGACCAGGGCCTCTATAAATAGGACCAGCCACCCGCGGGATGGGAAGGCAGCAAGGTGAGAGGTTGGAGGTTGGAGATCAACAATCAGAGAGAGAGAGAGAGAGAAGGGTGACTGTACTCCTCCCAGCAGTTCATCGCCCCAGCCAAGAACAGACCCTCGCGAGGCTGTTCTTCCTTGTATTGTTCATCATCATCATCCCAAGAGGCAATCCACCACACCACACACTGAAGTAGGGTATTACACCACAACGGTGGCCCGAACCAGTATAAATCCTGTGTCTCTTGTGTTGTTCTTTTCATAGCTTAGATCTTAGCGAGGCGGAGGGGTGCAGGTAGGTAGGAGGCGAAATATCCGCGCGCACCCCAGTGTTCGAACCTCAAGGGTCTGCCGGAACCCGAAATCCGACATTTGGCGCGCCAGGTAGGGGTGCGCCGGAATTCGTCTTCCACCACCCCGTTCTCCTCCGACCATCGCGCCCATGTCTGACGCTCGTCGGGCTCGCACCGAGCGCCGGGCCGCCCTCGCTTCCCGCGTCTCCTAGACGGCCCCTGTCGGCGGGCGTCCTCGCCGTTCCCCGTCACCTGTCGTCAACGCCGCCAACGGCCCGGCGGGGGACGAGCAGCAAGCATCGTCTCAGCATCCGTCCGTGCAGCAAGACGGCCGCACCGCAACTCCCTCTCTCACCCCAGCTGGTTCTTTGTCCCGCGCGCTCCGCGCGCCCATGGAGGCTCGAGCTGCGCTCATCGCGGCAAACGAGCTCCTGCGCTACCATCCCATCAACGACGTCTACGAAGAATGGCTCGACCGTGTCGCCGAGCTCATCTGCGCCGCAGGGGGCTCTCCTGCGCCGTCCGTTCTGCTGCACCGCACCCCGCCCCACGCGGGCGACGAAGCTCCGGCGGCGCCCCGGCCGCCTCCTCCTCAGGAAGGCGCCATGGCTCCAAGGCGCATGGCCCCTGGGCGGAACCCGCTGCGTCAGGTGCCAGCGCGGCAAGAGCAGAGCTGCCAAGAAGTCCCTCGCTCGTAAGAAGCTGCCTGGGCGCTCCCTGCTCCAGCACGTCGCGACCATGCTCCTGCTCCCGCGCGTCAAGACCCCGCACTGCTCCCTGCTGTAGCGCGTGGGGACATGCAAGACCATGCTCTCCGTCACCCAAGGCCTCCCGTGGCCACAGCAGGCTGCCGCGCCTTCACCACCGAGCTACACAGCGTCGCGTGGCCCAGCAAGTTCAAGCCAGACCTACCTCCTCGTTATGACGGCATGGCTGACCCTGCGGAGTTCCTCCAGCTCTATGAGCTGGGCATCGAAGCTGCCAACGGAGACGAGAAGGTCATGGAGAATTGGTTCCCCATGGCGCTCAAGGAAGGGGCCTGCACCTGGCTCCTGAACCTGGCTCCAGGCATGATCTCCTCCAGGGACGAGATGCGCACCCGCTTCATCGCCAACTTCCAAGGTACTCGCGACCGGCCACCTGCCGTGAGCGACATGCGCCGCATCAAGCAACAACCCGGGGAGACCCTGCAGAAGTACATCCAGCGCTTCAACAACGCACGCCTCAAGATTCCCAAGGTGACTGAGGAGGCCATCATCTCAGCCTTCTCCAACGGTGTGCGCGATGTCAAGATGAAGGAGGAGCTGGCGATGCATGAAGACCTGTGCACTTCCTTGGAGCTGTTCAACTTGGCAACCAAGTGTGCCAGGGCTGAGGAAGGGCGTCTCTCCCTCCTCGAGCTGTCGGCCGCAGACCCAGAAGAGAAGAAGCCCAAGGCCATGGATGTGAAGCGCAAGGGGGCTGCCGTGCTCGCGGCAGAACCAGACACCAAGCGGGGCAGAGATCAGCCCGAACCTTCCAAGGGTAGCCGGTATTGTGTGTACCACGACCTCCACACCCACAACACCAATGAATGTCAAGAGCTCTGAGCCGTGCGAGAAGGAAGGATCGGCCGTCGCCCCGACCGCGGTGACCGGGGCTACGGTCGAGGAGGAGGAAGGAACGCAGGACGCTGGGAAGACCGTGGCCCGCGCCAAGGGTGGCGCGATCAACCTCGCGAGGATCACTGGCAAGACCCGCCTCGCGAGGGAGACTGGAGGGATCAGCCTCGCGAGGATCGCCCACAAGGCAACGCAGGCCTCCCTCCGCTGCCGCCGCAGCCAAGGAGAAACGAGGACCACCACCAGGACGAGGGGGCTGGGGGCTTCCAGGAGCCGCGCGCGATCGCCTGCATCCTGGGTGGGGCTCAAGCCCCAGCCTCTCAACGCATCTTCAAGCAGTTCGCCCGCGAAGTGAATGCAGTCCTCCCCAGGCTCGAAGCCACACGCCCTATCAGGTGGTCGGCGTGCGCCATCATGTTCAGCTCAGCAGATCAGCTCAAGTGTGCGGCTACAGCCGGAGTCCTCCCGATGCTTTGTTCCCCAATCATCAGCAACGTGGTGGTCACCAGGACCCTCATCGATGGCGGGGCCGGGCTCAACATCCTGTCCGTGGAAACATTCAACAATCTCCAAGTGCCCTACAGCCAGCTTCAGTGAACCAAGCCTTTCTCCGGAATCACCGACGGCTTCACAGTCCCGATTGGGCAGGTCCGCCTCCCTGTCACCTTTGGGGCACGCGACAACTACCGCACTGAGCTCATCGACTTCGACGTCGCTCACATTCGCCTGCCGTACAATGCCATCCTTGGGTACCCAGCGCTGGCCAAGTTCATGGCCGTAACTCACCATGGCTACAACGTCCTCAAGATGCCAGGAAGTGGCGGAGTCATCATGGTGCCCTGTGAAGAGAAGGACGCGGTGTGCTCCCTGGAACGAGCCTTTCAGGCCGCGTCACTGGAAGACCCGGATCGCGGAAGCAGGAGGCTTCCCGAGACCGCCCCCAAGAAGAAGAAGACATCGTCCGGCCCGGCCCCTCAGGAGGCAGGCCCCTCTGGGCCCGTGCCTGCCCAGGGGGAACCTCCTTCCATCGCATAGGAAAGCGTGCCCGGCGCCCTACTCAGGCAGGGCTCGGGGGCTCTCCCCTGGATGGCCACCGACCTAGCTAGGGTCACGAGGGAGGCGCTTGGGCACCACATGGAGGCGTGTTTCGAAGCACATTTCCCTCAAGAAGGACTAAGGCAAGGAGAGCCAGACCCTCTGGAGTTCGTCACCAAGGCCATTCAGGAGTTACAGGAGTCAAGAGTCATGAAAGGCGGCCGCCGCCTACCAGCAGTGGCTCCCCATCCAGGCAAGGATGGTGGGCTGCGCGTCTGCATCGACATACCAGGGCTCAACCGAGTCGCCTCTCTGGAGCGCCTCTAGCCCTCACGAGTGGGGCGCTGTGGAGGTCCACCCCACAGCTACGTTCGCATGCCTTACGGCTTGCCGAATGCGGCTGCCACGTACCAGCGCCTCATGAGGGGCATCATAGAGGCATGAGAGGCTAGGCATTCCGCAGCCCTGGCGGAGATGGAGATGGTCCGCGAGGAGCCGCCAGCGCCTCCGGAGCCTCCCAAGGCCCCTGGGCCTGGGGGCTCGTGAGGATTGGCTTCCGCAGCCCACCGAGTCTGCTACACCAACACTCCTTCGTCCTCAACGTCATCAGGTGACATCTTTCAAGTTTCATTTCCAGCTGGGAGCGCCCCCCCAGGGCTGCATTATTCCCAGGCCGCGTGGGTCCGTCCCTGCGGCGTGTATCCCTTTTATTTTATGTTGTTAGCTTACCTTGTTGGGGGCGCCCCTCGGGCTGCATGATCCCCAAGTCGCTCGGGCCAGGCCCAGCGGCATGTATCCCATTTGCGTTTATTTCCGGTTATGCATTAGAACCATCATGCTTGATTATTTGATGCCGGTCCACGGCACCTCTTCTTCTCCATGCCGACCACTTGCACGTTAAAGGGGGGGTACCTGAGCATCGCGACTCAGGGATCTTACTGGCTCTCCAGCCCTCACCCTCTGGCCTTGTCCACGGCATCGCGACCTGGCATACCAGCGACGGCTGAGACCAGCTCGAGGGCCGGGACCCGAGGACGTAGAGTGCCGACATCTAACCAAATTTGCAGGGACACATCACAAGATAAGGCCTAGTGCCAGGCGCAACCCACCTAGAGGTAGGGCCCCGTGAGTCCCGCGCTGGCTCATGGGTGCCTAGATACACCTCGCCAGGCCCTACTGTGCCAGCCATGTGTCAGGGCGGGGCTGTACACGCCCCGGGGGCTCCTCCCGGAGGGGCCCCCCTCCCACGTACTAGTGGAAGCACCATGCTCCGCGCTGGCTGACGACACTGCCGAGGAGCGGCTATGCCCGTACACATATGGAAGCGCTATGCTCCGCGCAGGTGATAAACAACTGAGGGTGGCCCCAACGGGCCGCATCAACCTCAGGGAGCCCAGAGCTCAGTGTCTAGCCTCATCGTAACGCCTCCCCTCGGGAGTGCCGCGCGAGGGGGCTGGGCACGTGGGATGCGCCTGGGTCACACCCAGACGCACGCTGCCCAGCCAGGTCCCCCCGGGCCTGGTTCGTCGCGCGTCACTCCCTGAGCGGAGCCAAGGTACGAAGGCCGTTTGAGCGTCAAGGGGGACTCCTGAGCATCGCGACTCAGGAGCCTAACTGGTCACGTAGCCCCTCACTCCTTAGTTCCGAAAGGCTAACGGCGGTTGAGGTATGCGCGCGGCCGGGCTCTGCAGACGTAGAACGGTAGATCCACCCACATCACACCTCCCTACTTGCTGTTCGTGCGCCAAGGGGGACTCCTGAGCATCGCGACTCAGGAGCCTAACTTGTCACGTAGCCCCTCACTCCTTGGCCCCGTCCTGGTTTCCGGTCGGGACCAACGCTGGGTGAGGCATGCGCGGGGCCGAGCTCTGCCGGCGTAGAACATAAGCAAGTAGGAAGGAAAAGCGCAAATTTCAAGGAATTCAAAAGCAAATATTACAGTCCACACTGTTATCTCAATGCCAAACGCAAGTTTAAACGCCTCCCCGAGGCATGATACATGTGTAGGAATTAAAGGCAGGACAGGAGCCACAATGGAGTCACTTGTTGGCGATGGAGCAGCGCGGAGTGGGTTCGCCTCATGTAGTGGGGTCGGCAGCGCCTTGCTTCGGCTTGGTGCTGAAGGCCCGGAACTTCCCCAGCAGAGCCTCCGCACGACCCTTCACGGCCTTGGCAGCGGCAGCGGCACGCTCGCCGCTTACTGGCTCCAGCAGGCTGCCGAGGTCGACGCCGGGATCGCGAAGGTAGATGTGGGTGAGGACCCGCGTCAGTGCTGCAGAAGACAGGACACGCGTCTCGGCCTCGGCCGTGGGGCCAAGACCAAGGGCGACATCTTCAAGAGCGCGAACCAGGAAGGGAAGCAGCTTGGCGGGGCCGTCCTCGGCGCCAGCCAGCGGGCTCTCCAGGCCGCTGTCGTAAAGCGTCCTCAGCGAGGAGCGAGCCTTCGCCTCCATCTCCGTGAAGGCCATGCGGTCCTCGGCAAGAACCAAGGCCTTGTCATCTAGCTCAGCCTTCCTCGCCCCCAACTCCTGCTCCAGCACGCCTAGGCGGTCGCGGCGTTTCCTGAGCTTGACCTCCCTCTCCTTGACGGCCGCCTCGCGAGCCTTCACGCCTTCTTCCTGCTCTTGGCGAAGGCGGACCTCTTTCGCGAGCTGGTCCCGCAGGCCTTGTAGCTCGTCCTCCGGCGCCTTGCAACGACCACGAACGTCGACCACCTCCCCCAGGGCTGCGTCACGAGCAGCCTTCGCCTCAAGGATGGCCTTCTTCTCCTCATCACAAGCCATCGAGGCCTGGACCAGCGCCACCCGAATCGAAGCGTCAGAGCAAACCCTTCCTGAAGCCAGCTCCAAGCGCCCCGCCACCAAGCGAGGGTCGGCGCCAAGAAGATCCTGCCGCAGTCGGTCCAGCTTAGCAATAGCACGATCTAGAATGGCAGAAGGAGTCGGAGAGACAGCAGCCGGTGGAGTAGGAGGAGAAGGCGGCAGCGCGGCCACATCATCGTGAGGCGGAGTCTGCCGCGCCCCAATGGCTGTAGTGGCGGCGGCAGGCAAGGACACCTCAGGAGTCACTTGGGCCGTGGGGGCTGAGCTCGCCCCAGCCGGCTCAGCCAGGCCTCGCGAGGACGACCGGGCAGGAGAAGCCTGTGCGTCGCGGTCACCCTCCTTCGCAGGCAGAGGCGCTGCCATGGATGGAACCTCAGGAGCTCCCTTCAACTTCTTTGCTTTTTTTGACCATGAAGACTGCAGGGCTTACACCCCACAACATTTCATTATAAAAAAACAAACACATACAGGGTTTCCTCAAGGTGAGGAAAGAAAAAAAACAAAGAAAAAAGAAAGAAAGAGGAAGAAAAACTATACAGGGTAGGGGAGCACTATACCTATAACTTACAAATAAACAAAGGAGACAAACAGGAACTCTCCTCAAGGAGGAAGAAAATCAATCCACTTAAGAAGGGCGTCTCTAAATTTCCGTTTTATTCGGTGGGAGAGCAGAGTGATATCATGAATGAAGCTATTCCTCCATGCCCTGAAAGAGGGCTGAATGTTCCTGAAAGTTCTATCATTCCTGATCTTCCAAATATTCCACCAGGCCAAGAAAACCACCTCCCCAAAAAAAGGTTTGTTGAAATCCTTCCTTGCATGATGAGCAATTTCCACCATATCATCACCATTTTTCCATTCAATTTGTAGGTAATTCCAGACTCGAGCACTAAAATTGCACTGGAAGAACAGGTGATTTCTGTCCTCCAGAGCTCCATTCAGACAAAGAACACATTCAGGCCCTTCATTGATTCTTTGCTGCGGGCGCCAGCCTATCCAAGAGATGCGGACGTCAAGCCTCAGAAGTAGAGCAAGAAATAAAGACAAGAATCAAATGCTTATGGGTTGTCGCCAGTGAGCTCAAGCGGCCTCTGGCCAAATTTGAAGCCTGAAAGCCGGCTGGAAGGGTCAACCTCGGGAAGCTTGGAAGCGGAAGGTGCGTCTGCGGTCCGCCTCGGGGCCGGGGCAGACCCGCGGGAGATCAGCCCGGTCATGTCCTTCTTCGGGATCGGGGGCAAGCTCTCGCCGTCCTGCTCGTCATCATCCTCGTTGTCATCCTCGTCGTCATCGCTCGGAGAGAGGCGGAGAACGCGGGACCTGCGCCAGGGGAGGGGAGCCCTTGACTCTCCGTCAGTCGCCTCGGAGTCAGGCCCTTTTTCCCGCTCCCCTCCTTCCTCCTCTTCGCTGGAGTCGTCGGAGGGCACGTCCACCGGTTCCTCGGGAGTTTCCATGGGCACGGGCCCATCCCCGTTGAAGACGGGCATGGACTCCACTACCTGCTCCCAGTCGTCGCAGAGGAACAAGGGCGTAGGAGCGCCCTCCAACCTCGCCACATCGCCCCCGACCAGAGATTGGAGGACCGCAACCAGATCTCCGTCGGCCAAGGCCGCGGGGCTCGGATGGGGCCTCCACATCGGAAGTGAGTACTGCCGAAGCGGAGCCAGCTGGTGCTCCAGAAATTCTCTCAGCAGCGACGCGCCGGTCAGCTTCACCGCCGCCATGTTGGCTGGCCTCAGATCCGCGTCCATCTTCTCCAACACCAGCTTCGCGCGGGGGCCGCGAGCTCCGCTCGACCCCAATCGCTGTAGCTCGTGGGCTGCTCCGTGGGCAAGATCAGCCGAGGGTGGATGCGCCCAGTATCCACCAAGACCCACTTGCTCCTGAAGCCCTCAATCCTTTTCCCAGGGTTTGAAATGGCAATGGCGCCACCGTATGCGATGAAGCTCGCGCACGCGGAAGCAGGACCGTGAGAGGTCCGGAGGTAGAAGTAGTGGCGCAGCAAGGCCACTGAGGGCTGCACCCCTACGTGAGCCTCGCAGTAATAGGCGAAGATTGCCAGGAGAAGGACGGAGTTGGGGTGGAGATGCAGAGCCTGTAGCTTATAATGGCGGATGACAGAGAAAAAGAACTTGGAGAAGGGAGGCACCAGGCCAGCGGCAATGGCACTTACGAAGAACGGATAGAAGGTGCTCCCTTGACCCTCAGGGGTGGCGGAGCCGGCCTTGAACACCTTCGCCCCGTTCATGCCCCGCGCCGTCACCATCCGGCGCAACCGGGCAAGGCTCGCCTCCGACACGTTCGGCGAATCCAGGGCAGACGAGTACCAAGCTACGGCCGGGGGCTGACGAGGCGCCATGGCTTCCTGGGTCACACGGTCGGAGCAGATCTGGAAATTTTGGAGGAAGGAAGGAGAGGCGCAAGAAAGGGGATCTGAGCAGCAACCGGGGAAAGCAAAAAGCAAAGCCTAGGCGGATGCCGCTCCTTTATCAACTCGCGCGGTTGCTAAGGCGCCCACGTCCAATCAACCGCCACACGGCACCCAAGGCCGCAGGCTGTTAGGGCCCACGGCGCTTGGCTCTTGCCCTTCCGCCTCCCTGCACGGCCAATTCCGGGCGCACCTTGGGTCCGGGGGCTACTGTCGGTGTTCTGGGAATGGGGGTCCCCAGACTTGCCTGCCTGCGTCCTGCGGCGTGGCTCAAAGGGGGGCCCAGCACGGCCCATCTTCACCAACACAGACCCAAGACCCTCGCGAGGGGCCAAGCCTCGCGGGGCAGATGACGCGGAGCTTCCTCAGGCACGGCCTCATCAGGCTGGCTCGCGAGGAGGCGGAGAGATCAAGGCGGGGTACCTCACGAGGTGCCCGTGACGCAAGCCATGACGACCAAGGGCGCCAGGTGGGTGCCAGCCCGCGCAGTGTCCTCCTTTCCCCTTTGGTGCAAAGGGGGCAAGCGCAGCCGCGGAGTACCGAGGCATCAGGCAAAGGTTGCCATTTCGGTGCAACAAGACCAAGGCCAGGAGGACTGCAAGACGGAGGTCATCGTGGAGCCCAAGACGGCGTCACCACCAGAGCTTTGTGCAGGCGAAGACTACTTTTGTCAGGATAACTGGTACTAGCTGTCCCCTTTCAAATTAGCCCGCCATTGTTGGCTCCCTTCCCGCTCGATATTTGGGAAGAGGACCAGGGCCTCTATAAATAGGACCAGCCACCCGCAGGATGGGAAGGCAGCGAGGTGAGAGGTTGGAGGTTGGAGATCAACAATCGGAGAGAGAGAGAGAGAGAAGGGTGACTGGACTCCTCCCAGCAGTTCATCGCCCCAGCCAAGAACAGACCCTCGCGAGGCTGTTCTTCCTTGTATTGTTCATCATCATCAGCCCAAGAGGAAATCCACCACACCACACACTGAAGTAGGGTATTACACCACAACGGTGGCCCGAACCAGTATAAATCCTGTGTCTCTTGTGTTGTTCTTTTCATAGCTTAGATCTTAGCGAGGCGGAGGGGTGCAGGTAGGTAGGAGGTGAAATCTCCGTGCGCACCCCGGTGTTCGAACCTCAAGGGTCTGCCGGAACCCGAAATCCGACACTTTTTGTAGCAAAGGACAAGCCTGGACAAACTCTTATATGAAGGAAAGCGCTTCCGAGGACACATGGGAATTATCGTCAAGCTAGTTTTCACCACGTTCATATGATTCGCATTCGGTACTTTGATAATTTGATATGTGGGTGGACCGGTGCTTGGGTATTTTCCTTACTTGGACAAGCATCCCACTTATGATTAACCCCCATTGCAAGCATCCGCAACTACAACAAAAGTATTAAGGTAAACCTAACCATAGCATGAAACATATGGATCATCAGCCCCTCACGAAGCAACGCATAAACTAGGGTTTAAGCTTCTGTCACTCTAGCAACCCATCATCTACTTATTACTTCCCAATGCCTCCCTCTAGGCCCAAACAATGGTGAAGTGTCATGTAGTCGACGTTCACATGACACCACTAGAGGGAAGACAACATACATCTCATCAAAATATCGAACGAATACCAAATTCACATGACTACTAATAGCAAGACTTCTCCCATGTCCTCAGGAACAAACGTAACTACTCACAAAGCATATTCATGTTCATGATCAGAGGGGTATTAATATGCATAATGGATCCGAACATATGATCTTCCACCAAGTAAACCAACTAGCATCAACTACAAGGAGTAATCAACACTACTAGCAACCCACAGGTACCAATCTGAGGTTTGGATACAAAGATTGGATACAAGAGATGAACTAGGGTTTGAGATGAGATGGTGCTGGTGAAGATGTTGATGGAGATTGACCCCCTCCCAATGAGAGGATCGTTGGTGATGACGATGGTGATGATTTCCCCCTCCCGGAGGGAAGTTTCCCCGGCAGAACAACTCTGTGGGAGCCCTAGATTGGTTTCACCAAGGTTCCGCCTCGTGGCGGCGGAGTTTCTTCCTGAAAGCTTTCTTATGATTTTTTCCTCGATGAAAGACCTCATATAGTAGAAGATGGGCATCGGAGGGCCACCAGGGGGCCCACGAGGCAGGGGGGCGCCTGGGGGGTAGGGCGCGTCCCCCACCCTCATGGCCAAGGTGTGGCCCCCCTCTGGAACTTTCTTCGCTCAGTATTTTTATATATTCTGGAAATAACTTCCATCAAGTTTCAGGACTTTTGGAGCTGTGCAGAATAGGTCTATAATATTTGCTCCTTTTCCAGCCCAGAATCCCAGCTGCCGGCATTCTCCCTCTTCATGTAAACCTTCTAAAATAATAGAGAATAGGCATAAGTACTGTGACATAATGTGTAATAACAACCCATAATGTAATAAATATCGATATAAAAGCATGATGCAAAATGGACGTATCAGACACCAAGATAATTAAGCTATAGTAATTCCCCGCTAATAGTGCCATGTCATCACATTACAGTTGCTAACCCTCACTTGATCCACATCATGATTCAAATTCAAATTCAAATTTAAGTCCAAAATTCAAAGTTCACAAACATGAAAAACTAAAATGCTGATCATGTGACAAATATTCACTTCTTAATATTGGTGGTGAACCAACTTTTTAAAAAGTGGCTTAGTGCCCTAAAATAAAAGAAAACAGGGGCAATAAAAAAGGAAAAGGCAATAAAAAAGGAAAGCTTCCCCTACCCCTGGGCCTCGGCCCACTAGGCCTATCCCAGCAGTTCGACCCAGCCGGCCCACCTTGCCCTCCCGGTTGCTCCCCCTCGCCTCCCTGATCTCCCGACCCAGTCGCTACAGCGGCGAGCTCCCACCGAGCCACCTCGCCGACGCCGATGCTGGGAGGGGATAAGGGTGACGCCTCGGGCCCCTCCCACTCCCCTGCCACTCCCACTTCCCCTCTCCCCCTCTGCCTCCCCCTAGATCTCGCCCACTCTCCTCTCGCTTCCTCTCCCTTCTTCCTCTCGCACAAGCACTCGTGCGCATCCGTCGCCGTGCCGACGCCATGGACGCAGCCACCGCGCTCTCCTTCGCCGGAGACCACGTAGGGGAGAACCTTCGCCATCTAGCACATCGCCTGCGCCATCGGGCTCGAGCATGGAACCCTACATCGACGAGATCAGCTCCACCTTCCACCTTCAGTCGTCGTGGATCCCCGCTGAGGATCGTCATCTTCAAGCCTTCTCCGAGCCCACTGCCTGACCCGTCCTCCTCACTGTGAGCTTCGCCGTCGCTTCCCCTCTTGCCCCCTTCGTTTAACATGCCGTAGGCCGCCGCACGTCATCTTGCCTGGAGCTGCGCTCGCCGTGCTTCCGACTGTGTCCCGCAGGTGCCCGTGGCCACACTGTCTTGCGCAACTCCACCCCAGCCTGCGGGCGCCACACGCCCGCATCACTGCGCCCGCCGCACGCAGGGCCATGCCCCGCCTCTGCTCACCGTCGCCGCCGCCAGACGTAGCCCCGATCGACGCGCTCACTGACCCGTCGTCACGCCCCCAACATCGCGTGCAAGCGCCCATAGGTCCCTGTGCCTCGCCCTCGCCCTCGCGGCCGTGTCCGCAGTCCTCGCTCGTCCGCGTGTCTGCGCGACTGCGCCCTACCCGACCCGCTCCGGCGACACCCGCATAGCCCCACGACCGATGCTCCCTGATACTCACCTCCTGCGCTGCTGCAGCCCGCCACCGCGTGCTGTCGTTGCCCTACACTACTGCCACTACGTCGCTGCCGCCCGGCCATGCCCGCCGTCGCTAGCCGGTGTCGTCCGCGCGCGCGAGGTCGTGCCCGGCGCTGCTCGCTGCTCCCCGTGCTGACGCTCTACTTGCTGCCGCACTCCTGCTGCTTCTTAGTGCTGCTCTGCCTATACTACTACTAGTACAGTAGCAGCGCTAGCTAGCTTTTTAATTTCTACTCCGAGTAACCCCCTTGACTGCCCCTAAACTGTGGCTAAACAACTACTAACAGGGCTAAAGAAAATATGAGTAGAAAGTATACTTGACAACTCCATTTTATCTCACTGTACCAAACCCTTTTGATGCACAGATTAAATCCTATGAAAATCACAAAAGGCTATGTTCTGTTAACAGAATAACCGAAAACAGCTTTATTTTCATAGCTACTTTAGAGCTGTTGTTGATCAAGCAACTGGACTCTATCATGGATGTAAATGGTACTAACATGTAGATCACAGAAAAATGCTCAAAATTGATATAAGGCACAAAATCATACGAGCTACAGAGCAATAGTTGTAGCCATTTGAAAACAGCTAAGTGATGTTTTAAAAACTGGCGAGTTCCCACACTTAGCAAAATTTCAGGGATTTTCAGGATATTGTTTAAATCTTTAAAAAAATCATAGAAAATAATCCGTAACTCTGATGAAAAAGTTTTATATATGAAAGTTGCTCAGAACGACGAGAAAAGTCCGAATACGTGGTCCGTCCGTCTGCCACACGTGCCTAGCATAGCAAACATGCAACCTTCCCCCTCCGGTTCGTCTGTCCAAAAATGCCTAACTTCGGGAAAACTTTCCCGGATGTTATCCCCCTTTGCGGGTATCGTGTAGCACTATGTTATAACACCCCTAGCATCGCGTATCATCATGTCATGCTTAGTAATTTATCTATGTGCTTTGTATTTACTGTTTCTCCCCCTCTTCTTCTCTACGGTAGACACAAAGACTGTTGCTGATGTCCCTGTGATCGACTACGTCGACGATGACCCTTCTTCCCTTTCATTGGAGCTTCCAAGCAAGCCCCCTTTTGATCATCCCGATATCGCCCATTTCATCCTCTCATGTTTGCATTAGATTTTGCTATTGTTATTGATTGCTCATATTCTGATGCATAGCCTGCTTTTGTAACCTGCTTATTGTTACCTACCTACTTATCCTAAACTGCCTAGTATAGGTTGGTTAGTGATCCATCAGTGACCCCCACCTTGTCCTTGTTGCCCCTGCTTCATCATCGATGACTCGGTCAACGTGATCGACGACCAGAGCCCGACACCTCACATCACATCACGCCCCTTTTGTTGCTCGACTCTGCAGAGCTACTATCGAGTGTCGAGGGTGAGACCTCACAACACTCTCCCGATGACAACTCTATAGTGTAGCTATTCGGTCATGGTCAACGAGGGTGGTTCCTCCTTCACCACTCCTGATATGACTCTGTCGTGCACCCCCTCAAGTGTGAACCTCGAGTGTGGTTCCTCTTATGTTCACCTTGATGATTACATCGAGTGGAATCCACTGGGGGTGATTCCTCGGGTTTTCTCCTTGATGTTTGGACACATAGTTACCCGGACTTTACTTGAGACCATTGTTGAAGTCGGGTCGGCCCCGAGGGGTACCCGCGAGTTGATGTCAAAGTCTGGCGGGCCCGTAGAGCACCCGCAAGTTAATTATGTGGCACGACCGAGCATTCTGGGCCTTTGCTGTAAGTCCACGAGACGGGGCAACGGGGTCACATCGATCGTGAGTCTCTGCTCGTCTCCGCAAGCTAATAATACACTATGGTTTGGGTATTTGTTCTGAGTTGGCCTTTGGCCTTTACGCACTAACCACCACACGAGAATAGTTATGGGCCTCGACGATGTAGTATCAGCCGAAGCTTTGTTAGACGTCCAATTCAACATTGCGGCATGGCTGGGCCGACACCGCATGGTAGAGCCTGGACCCCCATGTAGAGCCTGGACCCACCCTGCACGCAATGACCCAGAGTGCAACGGGCGATGGGCCAAGACCCCGGAGTGCTTAGGATGTAGACCGGCGGGGACCTCTCTGCTCAGCCTAGGTAGGGCTACGACATGTTGATCTTCTGAGGTCGGGCATTGACCTAGAAAGGTGTGTCCGGCCAGAGTGATCGAGCGTGTTGGCTAACATGGTGCACCCCTGCAGGGAAGATTATCTATTAATTGCCGTGTCCACGGTAACGGACGTTCAGACTTATATCCTGATCTAATACAACTAGAAATGGATACTTGAGATATGTGGCTCTGGGATTGCTTTCTCGTGGGGAGTCGAGGAAGGATCTTTGGGCATTAATGCTACAACATGCTTGTTAATTAAACTGCTATTCTTTACTCTTTCTACATGCTGCAAGATGCTTGGAGCTGCTTGAAGATGCTAGTCTTCGATAGGCTAGGCCTTCCCCTCTATTCTGGCATTCTGCAGTTCAGTCCACAGATACATACCTTCCTTTGATACCAATGCATATTTAGTGTAGATCTGATGCTTGTGAGTACATTGGATGAGTACTCACGGTTCCTTTGCTACCCTCTTTTCCCCTCTGTTCCTTCTTTTCGGTCGTTGCAACCAGGTGGTGGATTCCTGGAGCCAGATGCCACCGCCGACGGATACTACTACATGGAGGCCACCGAAGACCAGGAGTAGTTAGGAGGTCCCAGGCAGGAGGCCTTGCCTCTTCGATTGTTGTTGCTTTTGTGTTTGCCTTCTTAAGGCATCCTTGTTTAATTTATGTCTACACTCAGATATTGTTGCTTCCGCTGACGCTTGTGTATTGAGTTTGTATTCGATTCCTCGAGGCCCCTGGCTTGTAATATGAAGCTTGTATTATTTTATTTGTGTCTAGAGTTGTGTTGTGATATCTTCCCGTGAGTCCCTGATCTTGATCGTACACATTTGCGTGTATGATTAGTGTATGGTCGAAGCTGGGGCATCACAAGTTGGTATCAGAGCAGACTACCTATAGGAACCCCCTTTCCAACTCCTTGGCAGAAGTTGAGTCTAGTCTTTGAAATCTGTTTTACTAACATGGCTGTGTGGCTTACGACCCCACGCCGCCATTGGGTGGTATTAGGATCTTTTACTCCTCGTCTATACTCTGGGACTCTGATCTCTCTTCTATTCGGGTTAAATGATTTTGCTAAATCTATCCTAGGTTCTCGTGATCACATCCACCCGGAGATTTGTATTACGCCTTTCCTGAATTGTGGTCCAGGGTCTGCTTCACAATATTCAGTGACTGTAGGATCCTTATATCGAGGGCACCCTACATCGTCACTTGCAAATCCCTCACTCCAGTGGTTTTCCACGACGTTGATGTAGCCTTAACTATGTCCCATTGATGTATCCCTCCATCGCATGCATGCGTGCCGCCTAGTATGTCTATGATGTTTCTCTTGTCCGAACTCATACAAACAACGTGTAACTGGCTCCGTATATGTATCGGTATGTCTTTAATGACTACTGCTTCGTACATACTATGCCTTTGCTCATTGTTTCGATTACATCATGAATGATTCCATACACTTGCACCAACCCTTGCTGAACTAACCCCTGTTGCATTTAAGCAGGATGGTTAGACCCGCTGGTCGTGGCCGTGGTGGCGCCAATCCACCACCACCCGAGTACATGGCCGGTATGAGCCAACAGTTTGAACTGTATCACCCGTTCATGGAAGGAGTCATGGCTCAATTTCCGCATCCCGATATGAATCAGTAACCAGCCCTAATGACTCTACCAGACTTTGCACGTCTCAACCATGTCATCTATCGCAGCTCAACTTAGCTCCTTGATGCTGATGACTGGGTCCATGACATCACTTTCGAGTTGGAGTTTGCTGATGTAGCCCCCACTAACTGTGTCAACTTCATGGCTTACTACCTGAAAGGTCTAGCTGCTCAATGGTGGGACAACCACATGCGTCCGCCATCACTTTCCCAGAATTTCAAGCTGCATTCTGCGAGCCAATGTCGAACCACCGTGGTTACTCCCAATGCCCCTATTGAAATTGAAGGGCTGGAATTCCTTATTTCCCCCATTGCTACGAAGTCATCCAATGTTGACCTCATTCTGGGAATGGAATGGTGGTAAACCCATTGCGCTTCTATCATTTGCGCCACTAAAACCGCCCATCTACTACATCCTTCGAATGAGATAGTAAGCTACCATGCTCATCTTGTTTGAAATGTTGAAGGACATATTTATTCCTTGAATGCGTTAAACGCTTCTCCTCTTGTGAGAATTGAAGACACTCTGGTCATTTGTGAATTCCAGGATGTTTTTCCAAAAGAATTACCCAGTCCATGGCCTTGAACTTGCTGTAGTTAAATTTGCACTACAGTTGTGGCGGCATTATCTTCCTGATAATCGTTGCGAGATCTTCACCAATCATCAAAGTCTGGAGTATCTGTTTACTCAGCAAGATCTGGATCTCCGTCAACAACGATGTATGAAACAATTACAGACTATGACTAGGGTATTTCTTATACCCCTGGAAAAGCTAATGTCATGGCCAATGCCCTGAGTCGCAAGTCTTATAGCAAGAACCCCATGGCTTATAAAGCTCAGCGCCTGCAGGATGATCTCACTTTAGAGAGCATCCAATCCGCCTTCTCGATCAAGCTGAACGCCGCACCCCTCAGAGGGCTATCAAATTTCTAAAAGGTTCAGTGGTCAAATCCTTCTGAAGATGAAGCCACTTGGGAACTCGAGGATCGTCTTTCTGATGAATACCTCATTTTTGTTTCCTTCTACCTCCTAAATCTCGGGACGAGATTTATTGTAGTGGAGGAGAATTGTGACGCCCATATAATTAAGCTACAGTAATCCCCCGCTAATGGTGCCATGTCATCACATTACTGTTGCTAACCCTCACTTGATCCACATCATGATTCAAATTCAAATTCAAATCTAAGTCCAAAATTCAAAGTTCACAAACATGAAAAATAAAATGCTGATCATGTGACAAATATTCACTTCTTAATATTGGTGGTGAACCAACTTTTTATAAAGTGGCTTAGTGCCCTAAAATAAAAGAAAACAAGGGCAATAAAAAGAAGGAAAAGGCTATTAAAAAGGAAAGCTTCCCCTGTCCTTGGGCCTCGGCCCACTAGGCCTATCCCAGTAGACCGACCCAGCCGGCCCATCTTGCCCTCCCGGTTGCTCCCCCTCGCCTCCCTGATCTCCTGACCCAGTCACTACAGCGGCGAGCTCCCACCGAGCCACCTCACCTGCGTCGACGCTGGGAGGGGATAAGGGCGACGCCTCGGGCGCCCCTCCCACTCCCCTGCCACTCCCACTTCCCCTCTCCCCATATACCTCCCCCGTAGATCTCGCCCACTCTCCTCTCGCTTCCTCTCCCTTCTCCCTCTCACACGAGCACTCGTGCGCATCCGTCACCATGCCGACGCCATGGACGCGGCCACCGCGCTCTCCCTCGCCGGAGACCACATAGGGGAGAACCTCCTCCATCCGCCACATCGCCTGCGCCATCGGGCTCGAGCATGGAACCCTACATTGATGGGATCGGCTCCACCTTCCACCTTCGGTCATCGTGGATCCCCGCCGAGGATCATCGTCTTTGAGCCTTCTCCGAGCCCACTGCCTGACCCGTTGTCCTCACTGTGAGCTTCGATGTCGCTTCCCCTCTTGACCCCTTCGTTTAACATGCGATAGGCCGCCGCACGTCGTCTTGCCCGGAGCTGCACTCGCCGTGCTTCCGGCTGCGTCCTGCAGGTGCCCGTGGCCCCACTGTCTCGCGCAACTGCGCCCTAGCCCGCGGGCGCCACACGCCTGCGTCATTGAGCCCGCCGCACCCAGGGTCGTGCCCCGCATCCGCTCACCGTCGCCACCGCCAGACGTAGCCCCGGTCGACGCGCTCACCGAGCCATCGTCACGCCCCCAGCATCACGTTTAGGCGCCCACAGGTCCCGGCGCCTCACCCTCGCCCTCGTGGTCGTGTCCACAGTCCTCGCTCGTCCGCGTGCCTGGTGACTGCGCCCTACCTGACCAGCTCCGGCGACACCTACATAGCCCCACGACTGCTGCTCCCTGATGCTCACCTCCTACGCTGCTACAGCACGCCGCCGTGTGCTGCCATTGCCCTACGCTGCTGCCACTACGCCGCTGCCGCCTGGCAGTGCCCGTCGTCGCTAGCCGGCATCGTCTACGCCCGACGCTGCTCGCTGTTCCCCGTGCTGACGCTCTGCTTGCTGCTGCACTCCTGCTACTTCTTAGCGCTGCTCTGCCTATACTACTACTAGTACTGTAGCAGCGCTAGCTAGCTTTTTAATTTCTACATCGTGTAACCCCCTTGACTACCCCTAAACTGCGGCTAAACAACTACTAACAGGGCTAAAGAAAATATGAGTAGAAAGTATACTTGACAAACTCCATTTTATCTCACTAGACCAAACCCTTTTGATGCATAGAATAAATCCTATGAAAATCACAAATGGCTATGTTTTGTTAACAGAATAACCGAAAATAGCTTTATTTTCATAGCTACTTTAGAGCTGTTGTTGATCAAGCAACTGAACACTATCATGGATGTAAATGGTACTAACGTATAGATCACAGAGAAATGCTCAAAATTGATATAAGGCACAAAATCATACAAGCTACAGAGCAATAGTTGTAGCCTTTTGAAAATAGCTAAGTGATGTTTTAAAAACTGGCGAGTTCTCAGACTTAGCAAAATTTCAGGGATTTTTAGGATATTGTTTAAATCTTTAAAAAAATCATAGAAAATAATCCGTAACTTCAATGAAAAAGTTTTATATATGGAAGTTTCTCAGAACGACGAGACGAATCCGAATACGTGGTCCGTTCATCTGCCACACGTGCCTAGCATAACAAACATGCAACTTTCCCCCTCCGGTTCGTTTGTCCTAAAATGCCTAACTTCGGGAAATCTTTCCCGGATGTTATCCCCTGTCGGTGTCAAAACCGGCGGATCTATTGCCAAGCTTGCCTTCCACGCTAAGGAAAGTCCCATCCGGACACGGGACGGAGTTTTCAATCTTGTATCTTCATAGTCCAACAGTCCGGCCAAAGGATATAGTCCGGCTGTCCGGAGACCCCCTAATCCAGGACTCCCTCAGTAGCCCCTGAACCAGGCTTCAATGACGATGAGTCCGACGCGCAGATCCGTCTTCGGCATTGCAAGGCGGGTTCCTCCTCCGAATATTCCATAGAATATTTTGAACACAAGGATAGTGTCCGGCTCTGCAAAACAAGTTCCACATACCACCGTAGAGAACAATATTTCCACAAATCTAATCCGCTAACACGTTTTGACAGCACAACATTATGTCATGGCCTGGTAATTATTTCGAACCGGTTTTCTCAACCAGCACCGCACATATCGCGAGGCGGTTTTCCTGACACATCTTGTCAAAGCAGAGATTGTGTCCCCCTTATTACGGGATTCTCATCAATACGGGCGTGGGTAACCCAATCGTGTCTATTGGTATGACTCCTCGATTTTACGCAAGTACCAAACGGCCACGAGGAGGATGCTTGATATTCACCCTCTTTATAAAGAGGCCAAGGCCTGTCCTTTTTTTCCTCTCGTGCTCAATCGAATCCTTCCCCCGCCTCGAGTTCCAACACGCAAGGCTCAGGTCAGGCGCTTCGGACCTTTAACCATGTCCGGATCCAACCTCCAAGGTAAGTGGATGCCTTCCTTTGTCACAGAGGAGGACATGAAGAAGCTGAGAGAGGCCAGGTATCTGACCGCCGAAATCTCGCACAGGCCGCCTGCCCGGGGGCAGGTCATCCCCACTCCCGAACCCAACGAGAGCATTGTGTTCATCTCTCACTTCCTCCGAGGGCTAGGCCTCGCTCTGGATCCCTTTGTTAGGGGGACCATGTTCTATTATGGGCTGGATTTCCATGATCTGGCCCCGGATTCCCTCCTTCACATCTCGTCGTTCATCCTCGTGTGTGAGGCCTTCCTCCGCATTACCCCACACTTCGGCCTGTGGCTCAAGACTTTCAATGTGAAGCTGAAGATGATCGAGGGGCGACACGTAGAGTGCGGAGGTGCCGTAATAAGCAAAAGCGCCGATGCTCCATGGCCGGAGGGTTCCTTCCCAGAGGTGTCCAGTTTGTGGCAGCGGGAGTTGTTTTATATCACAGCTCCCCGGAGTACCCAGTGGGTAGCCGCCCCAGCCTTTCGCTCGGGCCCTCCACCACAAATGGCATCATGGATCAACAAGGGGCTGAACTGGGGGCCATTAAATGATGTGCCGATATTGCAGAGTCGCATCCGAGATCTCCTTGAGAGAGATGTCAGCATGGTCTTGGTAATGCAAGTTATGCTAGTTCGTCGGGTCCTGCCTTGCAAACGTCGACCCCTCCGAATGTGAGAGTTCAACTCGGAAGGACCGCAAACTATTCAGCACTTCCTCGGCATGACGCTCGATGAGATGTACAAATTTTTCTTCGGACCCCGAATAAAGTGTCCGGACACCACCGAGGATGCGGGCCTGAGCTGTAATTGCCCTGATACACAAGTAAGTAATCCCATGGCCGAACATGCTGTCTTTTTATTTATCATAACATCATTTTGAAAAGCTGCTCTTTGAACAGAACTGGATAACCAAGGCGAAGATGATCAGGTGTTTGGCCCGCCTTCCCGAAGGCCCGACCAATCCCGTACTAGACAGAATGCTGGAGCCGGCGCCTTAACAGACGCCCTCAGAGGAAGATAAAGGGGGAATAAAGAGGCTGAAAGCGGGCCTCACTCACTATTCGTCCAAACCAGGGGAATTAGTGCCTCTGCGAAGGAGGATAACCAGGGAGAAGAATCTGACATTCCCTCTCCCCGAGGAAGGAAGAGGACCACCTCTGAACACCCAGAAACAAATGTTTCCAAACGGGGGAAGAAATCTTCGCTAGAGGGTCCTGCCTCGGAGGGTACTCTTGCTGCACAGTGTCCGCAAAGGGATCAGCCCTGGACCGAGCTGTAAGTAAACAAAAAGTACTTAATAGTGAAAATATCCTACATTACTTCTGAAGATAATAACCGAAGCTTATATCTTGTAGTTCGGATCGTAGCCCTTCTCGACAGAGTTCGTCTTCGGGGGATCTTCTTCCGGAGATGATGGAGAGCAAAACACCTCCCCCTGCCACCCCACCTAATGAGGCGGGCGACCCTGAAGTGTCTTCGCGGAGGGTTTCTCCTGATCCGCCAAGGCCAGAGGGTAATCCTTTGGCCACCCGAAGTCCTCAGTATTCGGCTCCTAAAGAGAGCAACAGAAAGAGTCCGGAACCGTACAGTATGCGGTCGGACGCACTGAAGGATCTTCTGGAGCAAGCGGCCATCTCAGAAGCGCATCGTACACTAATGGGTATGGTGATTGAAAGGATTTCATCCGCCGAAATCGGGTTGCATGAAGCTTTTATGAGTCTGCTGAAAGGCTTTGAGGTACGTGAAATAATGTATGTTTTTGACAGTACCACACACGTTAGGTGTGCCCTATGCAGATAGTAGCCCCTGAGACTCTGGTTGCCGTCGAGGACGGCGACAAACAGAGGATCATAGTCCCAGGTAATAATCGGGCCGCCTTCATGTGCAGGTGGCTGAAGGTCCGGTGGCTAGCCGGACTGATGAGTTTGCCGAGCTAAAGCGGCAACTTGATGCGGCAGATGCCGACATTGTGCTTGTCTACAAGCGACTTGACAAGGCACTGGGTATGTGATTTCTCCGGTGATCACCACATAGTAAGAGGAGCAAGATGCCAGTATCTTTAATATGTTGTGACTGCAGATGGAGCTTCCACCGTGGAGATCCTTCGGGTGGAGCTTGCCCGAGCCAAGGAACAAGCCAGAGATAGTGATGCGGCTGCTCAAAAGGCGGTTGAAGAGCTGAGGGCCAAACAGGCCGCGCATTGCCAGAGCAAGGAAAGAACGACCAAGATGGCCACTGAGTTGAAAGATACTGCCGACCGTTACAAGCTTCTTGAAAAAGAAAGCCGAGCAAAGGCGACGAACCTGGAGAAGGCCATGGTAGCAGCCAAGGAAACCCGCTCCAAAATCAGAGCGACGAAGGAGGAGCTGCGTCAAGCTGGAGATATCGCGGCTTGGTAGCCCTTTTTGTTGCGGACTAAGTTCCGAGATCCGAAGTATTCCCCTCTTGATCAACTATGGAGTTCTGCAGACGCATACGTGGATTTGGCAGCAAGTGCTGCTGATGCGGCCGAGTACTTCAAGGATCAAAAAGATCGTGAAGTGGAAAAGCTGTTCTGGTCACAGTTTCATGCTCCAGTACGTCCGCTGCTGTTGAATGAGCGAATGACCGAGTGGGCCAAGCTCCATAGGTTGTCCGGACTAGCCATGAGGTCTGTCGTGGATCATCTGTGGCCGGAAGGGACAAGGCCGAATAGTTATTTTAGTTTAGTGCAACAATTCCTTGGTGCTGTGCCACACGTCGACGCTATGAAGAGGTCGGCATGCATAGAGGGTGCGCGGATGGCACTTGCCCGTGTCAAGACATACTGGGCAGAGATGGAGGCCACCACTATTGCAACACAGGGTTTGGCCGCGGGCCGAGTAGCTGCCGAGCACTACTTTGAAGAAGTCCTTGAAGGCGCTCGTTCGATAGAGGCTCAGTGCTCGAAGAATATTATGTTCTAGTGACATGTATTCCCATTGTAAAAACAATGTTTTATTGAATTATAAAGGCTGTGTTTATACTTTTGCCTGAAAGTATTATGATGCCTCCTGTGCGGCCGTTTATGTATATATGTATATAACCTAAAAGTTTGCAGTCGTCGGCTTTAGCCCCCACGCATATAATGTGGGGGTGTTCACAAAAAACGCGTATTCACACTTGATCCAACATCTTGGTCCATGAAGGAGGTGGTAGCGCAGCGAACGAGGCAATCAGACTACATTGCTTTAGCACTTTCACATAGCCATAGGAGTTTGACGGTGGGACTACTATATAGCCCCTGGTACTTCTGTGCTCGTCCGAATACGGGGCGCGTACGTACATGACCGGGAAACGGCCCTTCATTAATGCGGAGGAATCCCGAAGATTCCTCTAAGTCATCGAGTGGTTGACCAGTCTCGCGCTTTATCATGACAATCAGTTTTCGGCTTTCTCTACTGAGGTGCTCATCCGGATGATCCAGGGCACAATCGCTGTAGTTCTCCTAGTGCTATCTTAGCCGATATAGCGGAACGTAAGGTACCAAAACATGGGAGCCGGGAAAACCCAACATTTGACCAAAGACATGATTCGGAGCTGATGCATATAAGGCCAAACTCGCGACGCCGAACACTCCCTAAGGTATTCGGTCTTTATAACATATGCCGGGCTGAACACTGCCCTTAATAATAAACCCCGAGTGTCCAGGTACATGCAATATCCTGACGTGGCCACATGCCAATAACGTCAGCATCCTTCTCGGTTGTATTGAGTATCCGGAGGATGTGAACAACAAGAGACAATAAAAAAGGTTTACGCAGGGTCTTAATCTGAAAAGAAACCTTTGAGCGGGTCCATGCTGCACGTCTGCGCCTATGTCTCTGTTGTGCCATGTCCTGGACGTGTGTAGCACGATTGTCATAGGTAAAAGAGAAGAACTTAGGTGGAAGTTGCCGTGCCAAAAAATTGGTTATTATCAATAAACCATTAAAATTCAAGATAAGTCAAGTTGAGCCGAACTAGCCCTGATTACACACGAGAAGCCCCTAGTACCGTCTATGGGGGTTTAACCATCAAACCAATCTCATGTATATGTGGTGATGCGCCGGACTCGTCTAACCGTGTCCGTGGTCTTGATGACCTTTCATTTATTCTGGTTGGTGAGGCCATCTAGTGTTCGGCTGTTAAAGCCGCCGCACATTCTTCCGCGCGTAGAGAACGCTCAATATTTCCACTAACTGTGATGGTGCCACGTGGACTTGGCATCTTAAGCTCGGAAGTTGTCGGGAGAACCGAATACAACCTCTAGTAATAGAGAGCCCGTACATCGGGCCTTTGGGCCTGGTATTACTCCCTTGAAGGTAGTATTACTGTGGCTTATTTTTGTCGGATCTATCCCCATTTTGCGGACTGTGTCGTGATATATCAGATTTAGACCACTGCCGCCGTCCATAAGGACTCGTGTGAGATTGTATCCGTTTATTATTGGGTCTAACACCAAGGCAGCCAATCCTTCATGCCGGATGCTTGTCGCATGATCCCCGCGATCAAAAGTGATCGGGCAGGTCAACCAGGGGTTGAACTTAGGGGTGACGGGCTCTATGGCGCGTATATATCGGAGTGCATGTTTTCTTCTCCTCTTCGTCACATGGATCATGTTTATTGTTTTAACCTCTAGTGGGAATTTTTCTGTCCTCAAGTGCTTTGCTGGCGAGGGTCATCCTCGTCTTCGCTTGGTGTCTCCCCCCCTTGTGTTCGGTGTTTAGCTTACCGCCCCGCTTGAAGACCCAGCATTCTCTGTGGGTGTGATTTGCAGGTTTATCGGGGGGTGCCATGAATCTGACATAGTTTGTCAAGAATCTTGTTTAGGCCAGACGATCCATCTCTGCTGCCTTTGAAAGGCTTTTTCCGTTGACCTGGTCGAGAGTCCCTGAATCCGGCGTTTACCGCCGTATTATCTGGGCTATCTTCTTTATTTCAACGCTTGTTTTTATTGCGTCGTGGTTTTCCATTGCCATCCCTGACTTCGGATGTGCTTAGGTCGATGGTGCTACTGCGGGCTAACCAGCTATCTTCGCCCGCGCAAAAGCGGGTCATGAGGCTTGTCAGGGCTGCCATTGTTCTCGATTTTTCTTGGCCGAGGTGTTGGGTGAGCCATTCATCTCGGACGCTGTGTTTGAAAGCTGCTAAGGCTTCGGCGTCCGGACAGTCGACGATTTGGTTCTTCTTAGTGAGAAACCTATTCCAAAGCTTTCGGGCTGACTCTCCGGGCTGTTGAATTATATGACTTAAATCGTCTGCATCCGGAGGTCAGAGATAGGTCCCTTGAAAATTAGCCCTAAAAGTGTCCTCGAGCTCCTCCCAACTTCCAATTGAGTTTTCGGGGAGGCTTTCCAGCCAGTGCCGAGCTGGTCCTTTAAGCTTGAGGGGCAAGTATTTGATGGCATGGAGATCGTCTCCGCGAGCCATATGGATATGGATGATAAATTCCTCAATCCAGACCCCAGGGTCTCTGGTCCCGTCGTACGCCTCTATGTTCACTGGTTTGAATCCTTCTGGGAATTCGTGGTCTAGCACCTCATCGGTGAAACATAGGGGGTGTGCGGAACCCCTGTATTTAGATGTACCATGGCGTTCAGACGGTTGTAGTATTTGGTTTTGATTTTGTGCCGGAGCGTGCTTACTAGATCCATAGATGGATCTGATCGTACCAGATTTTTGGTGCAAGTCCTCACGTAGATCGTGTGTTGACTTATGTGCAACCTTGTTAGCCGCTCTATTGCGGTCACAAGGTGGTTGATCCGGCCGGTTGGCTGTTTCATTTTTCGGCTGTGTGGGCTCTAAGGCCTCATCGTAAAATTCAGGTAATAACTTGCGCTTTGGATAGCTCTTTGTGTGGTAACTTCCACCATACTTTTCTTCGTTGTCGAGCACTTTGTTCCACCTGTTGTTGAGCGTATTTTGTGCGGCCTTAAGCCTTTGCTTCTGCTTCTTCAGACTCCTCGCTGTGGCAATGAGGCTTCTGCGGAGGTTCTCTTGCTCCAAGTGCGTTTCCAGGATGATGTGTGCATCTTCGTCCGGACTGTTTTCCTCCCCAGAGGGGGTTTGATGAGCTTTATCCTCGGCGTTGCCATGTTCGGACGTCGGATCCATACTATGTTCGCCGTTTGCAGGTTCATCGTGCTTTGCCGCTGGGGCGATGTGGTCGTCATTTCCTCTGGAGTCGACTGGAGTGTTATTTTCTCTTGCACTGGTATCGCTGTTTTTGCTGAGGCGGGATCTGGAGCGGCGCCTATGCCGACGCTTTATTTGCTTCCTGGAGGGGTCATCCTCCGCCGTCTCCTCCCGTTACTCGTCGTTGTTTTCTTTGGGTGTATCCACCATGTATATGTCATGTGATGAAGTGGCTTTCTAGTGCCCTGTGGGCACTAGTTCCTGTTCCTCTCCTGCATCGTCATCCATGCCGTCGATGTCTGCGGAGTCGAAATCGAGCATGTCAGTTAAATCGTCGACAGTGGCTACTAAGTGGGTGGTGGGTGGGCAGCGAATTTCTTCGTCGTCCGTATCCCATTCTAGCCGGACATAGTTCAGCCAAGGTTCTCCTGACAAGGAGAGAGACCTTAATGAATTTAGCACATCGTCGAAAGGCAAGTGCTGAAAGATATCCCCGGAGGTGAACTCCATGGTCGCCGCCCAATCGGATTCGATAGGCACAGATGCAGGCGGCTGGAGACGAATCCAGTGGTTCGGCAACACGGCTCTCGTAAGGGGTCAAGTCAGTATCCGGCTCCATCGCCACTGAGAGTGCGGCCTCCGTGGCGGGGTCTATCCCTCCGTCCTCGAATGGCGCAATTTGCTCCGGATTGAAGGCCGAAGTAGTTGTAGATGCGATCTCCCAAGCATTGTCCGATGGTAGAGTTACGTCATGCTCGTCGTGATTGTGTAGCGCACATGACATAAGCTCAAATCCGTCGAAGATCAAGTCTCCGCGGATGTCGGCAGTGTAGTTTAAGTTTCCGAACCTGACCTGGTGGCCAGGGGCGTAGCTCTCGATCTGCTCCTGATGGCCAAGCAAATTGGCCCGCAGTGCGAAGCCGCCGAATACGAAGATCTGTCCGGGGAGGAAAACCTTACCCTGGACCGCATCGTTACCGATGATCGAAGGGGCCATCGAGCCTTATGGTGACGGCACAGTGGAACTCTCAATGAAAGCACCAATGTTGGTGTCAAAACCGGCGGATCTCGGGTAGGGGGTCCCGAACTGTGCGTCTAAGGCGGATGGTAACAGGAGGCAGGGGACACGATGTTTACCCAGGTTGAGGCCCTCTTGATGGAGGTAATACCGTACGTCCTGCTTGATTGTTCTTGATGATATGAGTATTACAAGACTTGATCTACCAAGAGATCGTAGAGGCTAAACCCTAGAAGCTAGCCTATGGTATGATTGTATTGTCCTACGGACTAAACCCTCCGGTTTATATAGACACTGGAGGGGGCTAGGGTTACACAGAGTCGGTTACAAGGGAGGAGATCTACATATCTGTATTGCCAAGCTTGCCTTCCACGCTAAGGAAAGTCCCATCCGGACATGGGACGAATTCTTCAATCTTGTATCTTCATAGTCCAACAGTCCGGCCAAAGGATATAGTTTGGCTGTCCGGAGACCCCCTAATCCAGGACTCCCTCATCCCCCTTTGCGGGTATCGTTTAGCACTGCGTTAGAACACCCCTAGCACCGCATATTGTCATGTCATGCTTAGTAATGCATCTATGTGCTTTGTATTTACTGTTTCTCCCCCATCTTCTCTCTCCGGTAGACCCCGAGACTGTTGTTGATGTCCCTGTGATCGACTACGTCGACGATGACCCTTCTTCCCTTTCATTGGAGCTTCCAGGCAGGGTCCCCTTTGATCAACCCGATATTGCCCATTCCATCCTCTCATGCTTGCATTAGATTTTGCTACTATTATTGATTACTCCTATTCTGATGCATAGCCTGCTTTGGTAACCTGCTTATTGTTACCTACCTGCTTATCCTAAACTGCCTAGTATAGGTTGGTTAGTGATCCATCAGTGACCCCCACCTTGTCCATGTCACCCCTGCTTCATCATCGACGAATCGATGAACGTGATCGACGACCAGAGCCCGACACCTCACATCACATGACGCCCCTTTTGTTGCTCGACTCTACAGAGCTACTATCGAGTGCCTAGGGTGAGACCTCACAATGTACTCCCGATGACAACTCTGTAGTGTAGCTATTCGGTCATGGTCAATGAGTGTGGTTCCTCCTTCACCACTCCCGATACGACTCTGCCGTGCAACCCCTCAAGTGTGAACCTCAAGGGTGGTTCCTCTTATGTTCACCTTGATGATTACATTGAGTGGAATCCACCGGGGGTGATTCCTCGGGTTTTCCCCTTGATGTTTGGACACACGGTTACCCGGACTTTACTTGAGACCATTATTGAAGTCGGGTTGGCCCTGAGGGGTACCCGCGAGTTGATGTGAAAGTCGGGCGGGCCTGTAGAGCACCCACAAGTTAATTACATGGCACGGCTAGACATTCTAGGACCTTGCCGTAAGTCCACGAGACGGGGCGACGAGGTCACATCGATCGTGAGTCTCTGCTCGTCTTCGCAAGCTAATAATACACTATGGTTTCGGTATTTGTTCTGAGGTGGCCTTTGGCCTATACGCACTAATCACCACGCAAGAATAGGTATGGGCCTCAATCACGTAGTATCAGCCGAAGCTTTGTCAGACGTCCAGTTCAACATTGCGGCATGGCTGGGCCGGCACCATCCATGTAATGGTGGAGCCTGGACCCACCCTGCACGCAACGACCCGGAGTGCAATGGGCGATGGGCCCAGACCCCAGAGTGCTTAGGATGTAGACCGGCGGGGAACTCTCTGCTGAGCCTAGGTAGGGCTACAACGTGTTGATCTTCTAAGGCCGAGTATTGACCCAGAAAGGTGTGTCCGGCCAGAGTGATCGAGTGTGTTGGGTAACGTGGTGCACCCCTACAAGGAAGATTATCTCTTAATAGCCATGTCCACGGTAATGGACGTTCAGACTTATATCCTGATCTAATACAACTAGAAATGGATACTTGAGATATGTGGCTCTGCGATTGCTTTCTCGCAGGGAGTCGAGGAAGGATCTCTGGGCATTAATGCTACAACATGCTTGTTAATTAAACTGCTATTCTTTACTCTTCTACATGCTGCAAGATGCATGGAGCTGCTTGAAGATGCTAGTATTCGATAGGCTAGGCCTTCCCCTGTATTCTGGCATTCTGCAGTTCAGTCCACAAATACATACCTTCCTTTGATACCAATGCATACTTAGTATAGATCTGATGCTTGCGAGTACTTTGGATGAGTACTCACGGTTCCTTTGCTACCTCCTTTTCCCCTTTGTTCCTTCTTTCCGGTCGTTGCAACCAGGTGGTGGATCCTTGGAGCCAGATGCCACCGCCGACGGATACTACTACATGGAGGCCGCCGAAGACCATGGGAAGTTAGGAGGTCCCTGGCAGGAGTCCTTGCCTCTTTGATTGTTGTTTCTTTTGTGTTTGCCTTCTTAAGGTGTAACACCCACAATGCGGCTATATCTCCCACATGTCGGGGCACGACTTAGAGGCATAGCCGCATGGTAGGTTTGTCTCAAGAGGGGTAATCTTCACACAATCCCATGTACTGAATAAGAAAGGGATAAAGAGTTGGCTTACAATCGCCACTTCACACAATACATAAATAAACGACACATCATCCAAGGTACAGTCAAAGGTTCGACTACGGAACCAAAATAAAGGAAGACAACCCCAAATGCTAGATCCCCGATCGACCCAACTGGGCTCCACTACTGATCAACAGGAAAGGAAGCAAAACAACGATCAAGATCTTCATTGAGCTCCCACTTGAGCTCGGTTGCGTCACCTGCAACTGTTTGGAAGTATCGGTGAGTCACGAGGACTCAGCAATCTCAAACCCGTGAGATCAAGACTATTTAAGCTTATGGGTAGGGTAAGGTAATGAGGTGAAGCTGCAGCAAGCACTAAGAATATAGGGAGGATAACTTACGCAAATAAGAGCGAGAAGAGAAGTAACGCAACGGTCGTGAACTAGAAGTGATCTTGAAAACTACTTATGTTCAGGCATAACACAAAAACCATGTTCACTTCCCGGACTTCGCCGAGAAGAGACCATCACGGCTACACACGCAGTTGATTCATTTTAATTAAGTTAAGTGTCGAGTTTTCTACAACCGGATATTAACAAATTCCCATCTGCCCATAACCGCGGGCACGGCTCTCGAAAGTTTATACCTTGCAGGGGTGTCCCAACTTAGCCCATCACAAGCTCTCACGGTCAGTAAAGGATATTCCTTCTCCCAGGAAAGACCCGATTAGACTCGGAATCCTGGTTACAAGACATTTCGACAATGGTAAAACAAGACCAGCAAGACCGCTTGAATGTGACGACAAATCCCGATAGGAGCTGCACATATCTCGTTCTCAGGGCACACCGGATGGGCAAGACGTCGGGTTGGCATAGACCCTGGTTGCCCAGGGGGCGCCGGACATCACTCAGTTCAGACCAACACTTAGAGAAGCCGGGGGGGGGGGGGTTAAAATAAAGATGACCCTCGGGCTAGCGAAAACCCAAGGGAAGGTTATAGGTTGTTAGGCAAATGTAAAACCAAGGTTGGGCCTTGATGGAGGAGTTTTATTCAAAGCGAACCGTCAAGGGGTTCCCATAACACCCAACCGCGTAAGGAACGCAAAATCAAGGAAAATAACATCGGTATGACGGAAACTAGGGCGGCAAGAGTGGAACAAAACACCAGGCATAAGGCCGAGCCTTCCACCCTTTTCCAAGTATATAGGTGCATTAAAGTAAATAAGATATAATAATGATATCCCAACAATAACCATGTTCCAACAAGGAACAAACTTCATCTTCACCTGCAACTAGCAACGCTATAAGAGGGGCTGAGCAAAAGCGGTAACATAGCCAAACAACGGTTTGCTAGGGAAGGTGGGTTAGAGGCTTGACATGGCAATATGGGAGGCATGATATATCAAGTGGTAGGTAGCACGGCATAGCAATAGAGTGAACAACTAGCAAGCAAAGATAGAAGTGATTTCAAGGGTATGGTCATCTTGCCTGCAAAGTTCTCAGAGTTGTTGAAAGCTTGATCCTCGTAAGCGTTCTCAACAGGTTCCTCGTCCACGTACTCGTCTCCTGGCTCTACCCAAAGCAAGAACACAAGCTAAGGACCAACAATCAATCATGGTGCAATGCGCAAGCAACATGATGCAAAACATGACATGATATGCAAGACATGATATGCAATGCATATGCGTGCTTCGGAAGGGAAAGAATGATCAAGGCATCAACTTGGCAAACCAAGTGTGCCGATGGAAAGATGAGATGATTTCGGTCGAAATCGATATAAGGATCACCGGAAATGGATGCACGGTTTGCAAATGGCAAGCAAAACAAGAATGACACAATTCTGCAATTAACAGCACGATGCCATCTGGAATGAAACAAGGAGCTAAGCTACTGCACCCCAACATAGCAAAAAAGCATATGGAAGTGATGTACAAGAGATGATTGACAAAACATGAACACTGAGCTATGGCTAAATCACACTAGAACAGGTTCAAACAAGCATGGCAAAAGTGCAAAAGATATCAGCTTCATAGACTTAGTGAAAATACTAACATGCGAGAAATAACACCAGGAAGCCATGTTTAGAGCAAGCAGACAACATGCTATAGGAACAGATCATAGCAATACAAGGCATGGAATGGATCTACTAAATGCATAGCACAAAAGTTCCTTAATGAACATGAGCCAAAAAGGCATAGAACATATGATGGCACCCATGTAAACATAGCAAGTTTTATTAACAGTTTCAAACTTAGCAGAAAACAGAGCATGGCATAAACAGATCTATGAAGGCAACTTTGCGAGCTCAAACCACTCATCATAAAGCCTTGCATGACAAAAAAATCATACAAACAGAAAGATGACAAGTTCACGAAGCTAACCATGGCAAGAGAAAGTTCATAGCATGCATGAATCACTAACAACAAACATGGAAAAATTGATGAACATGTTAACATACTGCCAGGAACAATTTATAGCAAAAGTAGAGCAAGAATAAGACATGCTAGGGCACCCCATAATTGCAAACAGGGGCATCGATGGATAGCATAACCATATGTTCAAAACATCCTTACTGAAGTATCTAAAAACAAGCATGTATATCACCGTGGCATCATGTTTACATGGCATAAAAATAACAGCAGGAAAAGGACTTAGCAAAATCCCAAGTCCCTGAAAACAACAATATCACGAAGCCTAGTTTGCATGCTTGTGCTAGTCACCACATTGATCACAAAAATACAAAGCAAGCACCTCTGTAAAGATGGCATGACATAGATCAAAACACATGTAGACCTCCTACTCATATGATGCACACAACAAATGTGACAAAAATGACACATCACCATATACTGATAAGTAGCAGCAGTAAACATTTTATAGCACTCTTGCATCAATGATTTGGGCATCAATATGAACTCAAACAAGCATGCCACAATGTAATAAAATGAAGAGAATCTCACAATAAACATTTTGATATATCACATGCATGAAACAAAGCTACGGTCATGGAGATATGATGCCATGAACGGGGGCATAAAACCTCACACATCTGGGACTTAAGAGGAAAAACGAAGTCAACCTTGGTTCCACGGAAAACGACGCGGCGGCGGATCTGGCCGGAGTTCGCCGGAGATGGAGCGGGGAGGCGGCCGGAGTTGGGGGGCTCGCCAGATCTAGCCCGGGAGGAGGTGGATCCCGACGGCGTGAGGCGCGGGAGGTGTCCGGCGTCGGCGACGCGGTGCGGTGGATCCCTGGTGGCCGGCGCTCGGCGGCGCTCGGGCGTCCGCGGGAGGCGGCGGCACGCGCGGCCCGGCCGGGAGGGTCGGCGATTGGCCCGAGCGGGCCTGGTGGCGGGGCGGCGGCCAGGGACAGGTGCCAACGTCTCACTGGCGCGGGGGGATGGCGGACATGTCCGGACGGTGGCGGACATGTCCGGCGGCGCGGGGAGGAGTGGATCTAGGGTTTGACCATGAATTTCGGAGAGGGGCACATATTTATAGCTAGGAGGAGGTGGGAGTCTCCAAATGGAGTGTAGTTTTTTCCCACCCAATCGTGATCCGACGACGGAGGACACAGAGATGGTTTAGATGGGTTATTGGGCCGTTTTGGAGGGGTGTTGGGATGCAACAGAAAAGAGGGCTTTTGCGGTTACCCGGTTAACCGTTGGGGCATCAAACGGCCTCCAAATGGAACGAAATTAGACAGGCGGTCTACTGGTAGTGTACCAAGGCCACTTGGCAAATCTCGGCCCATTCCGAGAATGTTTAACACCCGCTCATGAAAAGAGACAAGAGGGGTGTGCCGGTGCAAGTAGGTGTGTCAGATTGCAAAACGGACAACGGGGAAAATGCTCGGGTGCATGAGACGAACATGTATGCAAAAGAGATGCACATGATGACATGATATGAAATGCATGACACAAACAAAATGTAAAACAAAAGACAAAAACCCAACCACGAAGGGAATCTCATATCACATCTCCGGAAAAGGCAAGAGTCAGAGTTAAAAGTATGGAAAGTTGTATCCGGGGCATTACATAAGGCATCCTTGTTTAATTTATGTTTGTACTTAGATATTGTTGCTTCCGCTGACGCTTGTGTATCGAGCTTGTATTCGAGCCCTCGAGGCCCCTGGCTTGTAATATGAAGCTTTTATTATTTTATTTGTGTCTAGAGTTGTGATATCTTCCCGTGAGTCCCTGATCTTGATCGTACACATTTGCGTGTATGATTAGTGTATGGTCGAATCGGGGGCATCACACTTTGGCATAGCCTTCTTAGGCATGCTAGCAGAGGCCTCAGCAGCGGTAGAAGAAGAATCTTCATTGAATTTCTTCACTTCTTCTTTGGCCATTTTGGCCAACTTAGCTTGTCGCTTTGCCCATTCCTTGGGAAATTCTTCACCTCTTCTGATGCTAGAGGGATCAGCGACTTGGCCTGGTGCTAATGGAGGTCTTGGGCATGGAGGGTGTATGGCGAATTTCTTCATGTACTTCGGAGTCACATATCTGTAATCCCTCCATTCTCTGGCCCATCTCCTCTCTATCCTCTGAACGCGCACTTTGCGCTCATTCTTCGTCTCCTTGCCATGAGTTGCTTCATCAGGAGTACAGTACCCTGCATAGATGTCATCAGGGATCTCAAAAGCAGTATTTGCTTCTAGTCTCCTTTCTCCCTTCTGAGGTCTTTTACCATCAGCCATATTCTTCACTTGAGGATTTTGAACAATTGAATTTTCTGAGGAGGTATGCAACTTTTCTTCAAGGAACACTGCAAATGAGTTAAGTTGATGAGAACCTAGAGATTCAGCAGTGGACATGTGTACCTATGAACAAAATATAGGTGCGAAGAATTTGGAGAGGTCATATGCATTCTCAGAAGTTTTTCAAAAGACAAGTTTGAGGAATTTGACCAGGGGTGTCTTGAGGAATATCACTAAGCGTTCTTCACTTAGTTTCTAGAGTTGTGTAGATTGAAAATCCACACAATTGAGGAATCTTGAGGAAAAGCGTTGCTTAGAGAAACATATCAAGAACAGATGCAATTGTGATGTTTAACAGTGTGGAAGTTGAAGAATAAACACCTTTTGAGGATATTGTGAAAATCATCAGAATCAACAAGGGCAGTAAAAATATAATTTATTTACCCTTGACGAAGAACATGATGAACTGAGAGTAGAAGTTGAGAAGCTCGTCCATTTAGATCTTCCACGCCCTAACTTGGTGGCGGAAGACAACTACGGTGGCGGCGGAGTGAAGAGTTCAGCAGCCGGCGCGAGTACGACGGTGACGAGGTCGAGGCAGTGAAGCTCTTCCTCACCGGCAACGATGGAGAGTAGTGGCGGCGCTAGGTGAGAGAGCTCGAGCAAGGGGAGTGAGATTGAGTGGAGTAAATGAGGTCTGTGGAGGGCGAGGGGTATTTATAGCCGAGGCGAAAAACCGCTCGTCTGAGGAAAATGGACGAACGTGCCCCTGACCCTTCTCATCCTAGAGACATGTGTCACCCACGTACTGTGAAGCGGAGATCGTGTGAGATCGTGGGTGAATAGATAAATCATATCGTGGGATGCGGAACGGTTTGAGCAGCAAAAGACAAAAATTGATATATGAAAAATTTAATGTTTCGTCTGCAAATTCTTCAGCTGACAAGGACAGAGTGAATATTTTGAACGGGTTTCAAATAGAACGCACATGAAGAATTTGTGAACAGACTGGGTTGAGTTTAGCATAGAGGGGGAAGGGTCCGATCACACTCACTTAGCAGAAAAGTCAACTTGGAGAATTAGCAATAAGTGAATGCTATAGAGGACTTGAAAACTCAAATATATATATAGTCAATGAAGAACACAGTCGGATAGAGTGAATACTTTGCAGAGTTGAAGAATTTGAACAACAGAGGAATCTCAAAAACTGAAGAAAAACTCAAATTTAAGATTTTTCAACTTTTGTTGGTGGCGAGACCCACCGTATAAGAATGATGATTTCAGACGCAGCGTACAATTGTCGTAGGGCTCTGAGAATCAAATTCTTCGTTCATTTCTTCACACGTAGAGGGTTAGTGTTCATTGATTGAAGAAAAATGTTACTTCGTGTGTTGCACATCTAAGTCATCAATTTTGCATAAGTGTTAGGATGTCTGTCCTTTTCAAAGAACGTTCGAAGATTCTAAGATATTTAGCTCACACCGCAACTTGCTAAATCTCTTCTCATCCAAGGGCTTTGTGAAGATATCGGCTAGTTTTTCTTCAGTCTTCACGTGCTCAATAGAGATGTCGCCCTTCAACACATGATCATGAAGAAAATGATGACGAATTTGGATGTGCTTTGTCTTCGAGTGCTGAACTGGGTTATGAGCAATCTTGATGGTACTCTCATTGTCACTAAAGAGAGGCACATTCTTCACACTGATGTCGTAGTACTTGAGGGTTTGCTTCATCCATATAAATTGAGCACAGCACGAACCAGAAACAATGTACTCAACTTCAGCAGTAGAGAGTGATACACAGTTCTGCTTATTTGAGGACCAACATACTAAGGATCTTTTGAGAAAATGGCATGTACCTGATATTGACTTGGGACCCACTCGCTCACCAGCATAGTCAGAGTCGGAATATCCAATGAGATCAAAAGTCGAGCCCTTGGGATACCATAATCCAAGTGTTCGAGTGTGAGCTAGATATTGAACAATATGCTTCACAGCCTTATGGTGTCATTCCTTCGGTGTAGCTTGAAAACGGACACGCATGCAAACACTAAGCATAATATCTGGCCTAGATGCACATAGATACAATAAAGAGCCAATCATGGAGCGGTATACCTTTTGATTGAAGTCTATACCATTTTCATTAGTGCATAGATGGCCATTTGTGGGCATAGGGATTTTGACGCCTTTGCAGTCTTGCATGCCGAATTTCCTCAACACATCCTTGAGGTATTTCTCTTGATATATGAATATGCCGTTGCGATGTTGACAAATTTGAAGACCTAAGAAGAATTTCAATTCTCCCATCATAGACATTTGATATTCCTCACTCATCATATAGGCAAATTCGTCACTGTAACATTGGTTAGTACAGCCAAAGATAATATCATCAACATATATTTGGCACACGAATAATTAATCATCATAGGTGTCGTGGAATTGTCACGGCAGATGTCCTAGTGTGAGGACTTAGTCGTGAGGCCAACTCATCTATGTGGTAGCTTGAGAGGGGTTGATCGGAATCGAGAAACGCAACACAAGACAAGGATTTAGACAGCTTCGGGCCCCGGGAAACATTATCCGGCAATAGCCCTACATGTTGTTTGTGGCTAGATCTCATTATGATCATGAGGAAGTCATCGTAAACCAGCTCTCCCAGTTATCCCTAACCCTTAAGATTGTTTCTTCTTTACTTGTCCCTCTTTGGGGAGCCCTTCCCCTCCTTATATAAGTTGAAGGGGCGGGTTACATGTAGAGTCCAACTTAGACTTAAGACTTAACTATTATGACTTCTCTTCATGGGCTTCTTAACATCTTGGGCTTCATAACGTCTCGGGCTTCATAACCTGTAACGCCCTCGATGCGGCTATATCTCTGACGTGTCAAAGCACGACTTAGAGGCATAACCGCATTGAAAGCAATGTCGCAAGTGAGGTAATCTTCACACAACCCATGTAATACATAATGGAAAGAGATACATAGTTGGCTTACAATCGCCATGTCACACAATACATGAATATAACATTACATCAACCAGATACACACAAGGTCCGGCTACGGAACCAAAATAAAAGAAGGCTACCCCAAATGCTACACAGATCCCCGATCGTCCCAACTGGGCTCCACTACTGATCAACTGAAACGAAACAACACAATGAACGAGATCTTCATCGAGCTCCTCCTTGAGCTCGGTTGCGTCACCTGCACGGTTTCATCGGCACCTGCAAACTAGTTTTTGGAAGTATCTGTGAGTCACTGGGACTCAGCAATATCACACCCTCGCAATCAAGACTATTTAAGCTTATAGGAAGGGTGAAGGTACAAGGTGGAGCTGCAGCAAGCGACTAGCATATTTGGTGGCTAACTTACGCAAATGAGAGCTAGAAGAGAAGGCAAAGCACGTTCGAGAATCTATGATCGATAAGTGATCCTAGAACAACCTAGGTCAAGAATAACTCCAACACTGTGTTCACTTCCCGGACTCCGCCGAGAAGAGACCATCACGGCTACACACCCGGTTGATGCATTTTAATTAAGTTAAGTGTCAAGTTTTCTACAACCGGACATTAACAAATTCCCATCTGCCCATAACCATGGGCACGACTTTCGAAAGTTCAAAACCCTGCAGGGGTGTCCCAACTTAGCCCATCACAAGCTCTCACAGTCAACGAAGGATATTCCTTCTCCCAAGACAACCCGATCAGACTCGGAATCCCGGTTACAAGACATCTCGACAATGGTAAAACAAGTCCAGCAAGACCGCCCGATGCACCGACTTCCTGATAGGAGCTGCACATATCTCGTTCTCAGGGCAACAGCGGATGAACACTACGTACAACTAAAACCTGCCCTCAAGTTTCCCCGAGGTGGCGCCGCAAGTGGCTCTGTTTCGGACCAACACTTAGACAAGCACTAGCCCCGGGGGTTAAAATAAAGATGACCCTCGGGATGCACGACTCCCAAGGGAAAAAGGCTAGGTGGCGAATGGTAAAACCAAGGTCGGGCCTTGCTGGAGGAGTTTTATTCAAAGCAAACTGTCAAGGGGTTCCCATTATAACCCAACCGTGTAAGGAACGCAAAATCAAGGAACATAACACCGGTATGACGGAAACTAGGGCGGCAAGAGTGGAACAAAACACCAGGCATAAGGCCGAGCCTTCCACCCTTTACCAAGTATATAGATGCATTAAATTAAATAAGAGATATTGTGATATCCCAATAAAATATCCATGTTCCAACAAGGAACAAACTCCAATCTTCACCTACAACTAACAACGCTATAAGAGGGGCTGAGCAAAGCATTAACATAGCCAAACAATGGTTTGCCAGGACAAGGTGGGTTAGAGGCTTGACATGGCAATATGGGAGGCATGATAAGCAAGTGGTAGGTATCGCAACATAGGCATAGCAAAAGAGCGAGCAACTAGCAAGCAAAGATAGAAGTGATTTCGAGGGTATGGTCATCTTGCCTGAGATCCCGCAAGGTAGAAGAATGGGTCCATGAAGAAGACAAACGGACGTAGCCAACGGATCCTCACAATCGCAATGTTATCGAAACCAACCCGAAGAAGCAACACCGGAAAGAAGCAAACAACAAAATAAACAACCACCACATAATCATGGCATGATGCACAATCAAGTATGATGCATGTCCGGTTTATTGAAGCATGGCATGGCAAAGTGCACAAACAACCCTACAAATTAAGTGGAGCTCAATATGCAACTCCGTTGCATATTGACGAAACACCACGTGACTTATTGAGTTCGATCTTGTTTATGTACCCAACAAGATTAAATTTTGTTAGCATGGTAATAGGGTGAAGCAAAGTAAAACTACCTATCTAGCCAAGTTTAAATGAAGCCGGAAACAACGAACAACAATTCTGGAAAATCCTCATATGTATATATTAGGTTTGGTACTGTTCTTCCCTAAACACAGTTTTAGAGTTGTTAAACATGCAAAGCAAGCACACCATGTTAAATTAGGCATTTTCTACCCCATTTTTATATAAAGATTATTTACAACCGAGCTACGGTTATTTAGTTATGAATTAAAGCATTTTAGCAAGTTATTTAAGAAAATTTAAACAAACAGCATTTTAAACATGGATGAAAATGACATATTATGAAACTAGATGAAAAACTAAGCATATTTCATATATAAATTGTTTTAATCCGATGCATGGTTATTAAGTTATGATATGCATGATGTTTGAGGGCTAAACTGTAAAACTGGCAAATTCCAGAAAATAACTAAATCGCAGAACCTAAAAAAACCTACACGGGACGGATCTGGAACAGGGCCCAACAGAGAAGGGGGGCGCAGCGGAGGCTCACCATGGGCTGAGGCCCAGCTAGTGAGGAGGAAGGCCAGCAAGGGCGGCGCAGATTTGGCCCGACTAGGCCTGGCTTGGCGCTGGTCGGGCCAGCCTCGCGAGGCGGGGAGGATACGGGCGCGGCGCCCTCTATTCGACAGAGAAGCAGAGGAGCAGCGGCGCTGGAGCGGCTTGCAGGCGGACTTGGTGCGGCGTCTTGTCGGTGGTCTCCGGCGAGGGCACCGGTGGCCGGGGACAGGGCCCAGCCGGCGGGATCCGGCCAGAACGGGCAAGACGGTGGAGACACGAATCCGGGCGGTCGATATGTCCTGGCGAGGCGACATTGCAGGGGGGTCGAGGCTCTCGTGACCCATGGCGGCGATGAAGCAGAGGAACAAGTGGACACCGTGGGGCTCCGGCAAAGTTGGGGAGGTCCGGCGCGCGAGGAACGGCACGGGGAAGGAAGGCTGGGCGCGGGTCCATGGCGCGGGGCAGGCAAGGATCTCGTCGAGGCGCTGGTGCGGGCAAAGCTCAGCGAGGCCATGGTGCGGATGCTCCTGTCGACAGAGAAACATGAGAATAGAGAGAGATGAGAGAGGGAGAAACGGGAGGAGCACGGGGAGAGGGAATAGAAGGAGAGGGTCGCGACGGGGGGCTCATCTGCTGGTCTCGAGAGGAGCTCGTCTCCCTGGTCGACGAGGAAAGCGAAGACGAGTAGGATCGAGGGGAGGCCTCGGGTGGAGTCTGGTTGGTGGGATTGGGTCGGGGGGAATGAGGGGATCCCGAGGATTTGATTGTGGCGACGGCGAGGAGGAATGATGGGACAGTTCCCCTAGATTTTAGGGTTTGTCCAAAATGACGAAGGGTGGACTGTATATACCTCACAGATTAGGTTAGGGGCTACCTAGTCCCTCAGATCAGAATCAGACGGTCAGAAAAAATAGGCTAGGGAGCCCAAATAAGAAAACGGAGACGTTTTGTAGATGTTTGGGGATGATCTGGACACAAAGGTGGCGACAGTCCGGGTCGGGTTCGGGACAACTTTCGGACGCACGCGAGGGGGGGGCTGCAGGCTGACGAGAGAGGTTAGGTTGGACTTGACGGTAGGTAGTGAGCTGTGTAGATGGTCTCGAGCTGAGAGAAGAGAAGAGAGGGAGGCCCGGCGACTATTTTCGGAGACCGAAAACGTCCGACGTGTGCCCGGCTGTAATGCCGCTATAGTTTAACGGTTGGGCTATCAGACGAACTCCGAATGTGATGAAACTTGACAGGCGGTCTATCTATACTATAATAAGACCACACGCCAACTTTCAACCCATTCCGAGAACATTTTCGGGCCACTTATAAAATACTATTTCGGACATGCCGCGGGCGCGTGCAAGTGTGGTTGGGCTCAGAACAGACAATGGACGGAACTGGGGGAACCCGGACGGATGCAAGTTTTGAAAACACGATGATGCAATGCGGATGATGACATGGCAAGATGCAACACGCAAGCAAATGACAAGGCAAAACATCGAATAACTGGAGGACACCTGGCACATCGGTCTCGGGGCGTTACATAACCCCTGGCAACCCAATTATCACTGTCTGCCGGGTTATGACTGGTGCCGGTTTATGATGGTCTACCTGTTTATGACTGGTGCCAGTTTATGATGGTCTGCCGGTTTATGATGGTCTGCCGGTTTATGATTTTCTGCTGAGTTATCATCTGACTTAACTCCTGTCGGGTTATCATCTGACTTAAATCTTGCCCGGTTATCATGTGACTTAACACCTGACTTAACTGTCAGCCGGTTTATGAACCCGCCGGTTTACCGTCTGGGTTAACTGTCTATCTTAACTGTCAGCCGGTTTACTAAGTCCCAGCCAGGTTATAGCTCTGGCCGGATCATACTGCGGGGTATATCCCCGACATTAGCCCCCAGTTTAATTTGGATTTATCCATGTTAAACTGATCCTGATCGTCCTTAAGTCCTTGCCATTTCCTTCTTCTAGAAAATCCAGGTCAATAGGCCAGCTTCATAATCAATTTGCTAACATTGGTTTGTCATAGAGAAATATTGTGAAAAATAATTCATTTGACTCAGCTCCCAATGCTTAATAGAAATATTGGTCCTTAAAATACTCATCTGATCTTCAGCCAGCTTAAGAATGTAGAACTTTATCGGTTTAAGAATGTAGAACCTTGACGGTTTACAAATATTGATGGTACCGGGTCATAATTGTAGTTAACATCAAGCTTGAAAATATACCTCTTATATGCCTATCACTTGTAGCCCCCAAGTCTTAAGAAAGTAGCATAGCAACAGCTTCAGACTTGCTTCAATATGAATGTCACAAGCTTGAAGAAATCCAGGTTATTCATCTCAATCACCAGTCAGAACTGGGTATTCCACATATGTATATGTAGCCCCCAAGTGCCGGGTTGTCATGCTTGCAGCAACCTGGGACTTGTAATTGCCTGATGTTCACAAAACTTCAACCAATGTAGCCCCCAAGGGCCGGGTCATTATGCAATAATGAGCAGGGACTTTGTAAATATAATATTAGGCTGTGACTTTATATATACTTCATTGAAAATAGCATCATATGATGTAACTCCCATCATGGGGCTTGAACCCACGTCCACAAGGTTAAGAGTGCTTGTGCTTTACCAACTGAGGAGTGGATCCTCCAATAATAGATGAAAATTTGTGTACCTTGAATTGTTTGACAGGAGCAATTGGTAGCCCCCAAGGGCCGGCCCATATAATTTGATGAGTCGGGTCTTCAATAAGGTGAGCAAGCGATGACTTTGCATTAGCCCCCACATGTCATGGTGCATGCTTGCAGCGACATGAGGCTTGTGTATTTGATGTAATCTCAACTTGAATAATGTAGCCCCCAAGTGCCGGGTCGTAAGCTTGCAGCGACTCGGGACTATTCCTTCCATTATAGAATGAATCATATCCATCAATAAAATAATATCCATTGCGCTAAAGCGACTTTGAAAACCTTAATCATAATACTGGTTATTGATAACCATGATAAAAATCCAGCCATGTTGGCTATTTAAATATTTGAATAATATAACCTAGTTTGAAAACCGATTCCTGTCATATAAGCCGGTATATCCATGCACATACGATACATGCTATGATGATGTAATGATGGTGCAACATATGATGCAATATATGATGATGTATATGTATGCTCAAGAGGGTTTAAGCTATGGTTCGGATATGACCAGAGCCCCATGTAGTCATAATTGTGGCATTGCGCCGATCAAGAGGTGTAGCTATGGTTCGAATACGACCAAGCCCCAAGTGATTTCTCTAGCGCCCTTATGCCAATCAAGAGGTGTAACTATGGTTCAAACTCATAGCCCCCAAGTGATGTCCCTGGTGGTCTTATGCCTATCAAGAGGTGTAGCTATGGTTCGGATATGACCAAGCCCCAAGTGATTTCCCTGGTGCCCTTATGCCTATCAAGAGGTGTGACTATGGTTCGGATACGACCAGAGCCCCCAAATGATTTCCCTAGTGGCCTTAAGCCTATCAAGAGGTGTGACTATGGTTCGAACATAGCCGCCAAGTGATATTGTGAGCTGTGCTCAAGGGATACCCATGTTTGAGCTGTGCTGTGCAACAGACTCTCTTTCGCCCATTATGATATATTGGCTTGATTGCCGGATTACCAAAGTAACCAGAGCTGTGCTCTTATGATAATATTGGCTTGATAGCCGGAATCAAGAGGGTAGTAACATTATGTTCTCTTTGGTGAATACACCTATGTTTGAACAGGAAGCCCCCAAATGATATTGCGAGTTGTGCTCAAGGGGCACCTATGTTTGAGATGTGCTTTTGCAACAGACTCTCTTTGGTCCCTTTAATTTTTCCTGAGAACTCGAACTTGCGAGAGATTACTCTTTTTGAACTGGAAATTGTTAAACCGGATACTGAGAGCATCAAAGCTTTGTGGGAGATAGCTTTCCCTTGAGCCGGATTGTAAACTGGAATCCTTCTTTTTAAGCCAGAAATTTTCTGACGACCTTTAAATTTGCACCAATATGGCGGTTTAGGGTCCTGCATGAGATAACTTTGCAAGACGGAGTAATTGCTCTTTTAAAGAAAGCAATATATAATATAAAAATATACCGGATGGATTTCACCTGATATGTTAGGCCAAAAAATATCCACCACGGGGTTGATGATCACCATGGTGAAGCTGAAATCAATCATGTCCGAGTCGGCCGTGGCAGCAGGCAGATGAGCCGGTCGCGGCAATGCAAGCCGGCGTGGACGGGCAAGGCAATCGCAGGCACGGTAAGTCACGCGAACGGCGAGTCAGTTGCGGGCATGGTCCCGCCGAGTTGATGTAGATTGAGCTGCACGAGCGACGGCTTGCGTACACCCATTTAATCAGCAAGCGGGTGCAGACACCGTGCGCGATGATGCTGACGCATACTTCATGGATGCAACCTGGCACCACCTTTGGTGTACATAAAAATACACAGACAAAGTAATTGCTCTCTTTGATTAAAATATGTACTAAAAGTAGATAAAAACAATAGCACCTGGTATATTTTATCAAATGAACATGAACGCTAGCATTTAGCAGCGTCAGACGACCACCGAGACATATGTCTGATAAAACAATAGCACCCACATAGCCTTCACCCTTTTTTTCATGCAGTACTTCCTTCTTTTCCTGTTTTTTTTTCAAACCGACCCGGTAGCTTCTTTATCTGCTCCACATTCCCCACTTCCCCTTTTCCTCAGGCAGCGTCAGGCGTGCGAGAGAAGAGGGCAAGACGGCTCAGCAAGCAAGGCGGAAGGGAGGAAAAAGAGCTGGCGGGATGGGCCAGAAGAGACTAGAAAGGGGCGGCGGTTTAACAAGAGCGTTGGCAGGTCTCGGCCTCTGCAGCTTCCAGCAAAGGACGATCCGGTGACGCGAGTACAGAGGCCGGGGCAGAGCGATTTGGAGGAGAAGCAAGAGCGACTCAACGCGATAAGGAGGTGGCGGCGATTTAACATGTGATCCGTAAGCAGGGCAACGGTGGATATGAACCGGCGCAATAGCTCGTAGCAGCGGCAGGTCAGATGGCCATTTTACGGTGCAGATGTGGACTGCCCACCGACGCCGGGTGGACCACTGAGGCGGTCCAGCAAGCAGAAGTAGAAGGCCAGTGGTGGCTCGCGGCCGCTAATGTCGGGGCGGTTCAGCACTGCAAGGGTGGAGATGCGGTGATGATGACTCCAGCGAAGAGAGGTTGCAGCCATCCGAAGCGGCAGGGCCGGAGCCGATGCAAGGTGACGTAACGGAGGAGTCCGGCAGCTCGAGGATGAGGCCAGGGAGGTTTGAGGCTGCAGGTGGCCAGAGCACGGCAGTCTGGGTTGGAGAGGCGCGGTCGTGGACGGTTCAGCATGAGCGCGCATAGCAGCGGAAGCATCAACCACAGCTTGGTGGGTCAACCTCGGGCGGTTTGGGCAGCACCGTAACAGAGGCGGAGGTGAGCCAGCAACTCGGAAAGGTCAGATGAGTCGGCAGATGACGAGGTGGGGGTTCGATCGGTCGCCACGGCGATTTGGCAAGACGAATCAGCGAGCCGACGGGGGCTGAGAAGTACTGCGAGCCAGCGGCGGGTGGAGAGGTGACGCAGCCAGGGCGGCGACTCGCGGCCTGGAGCAGAAGAGCAACCGACCATGGCAATGGCAACATGGCAGAGGCGCGGGACAAACCCTGCAATGAATGAGGCGGCGATTGGAACATGAGGTCGCACAGGGAGAGTCACACGAATGGCGGAGCCCAGTAACTCGAAGACGAGGTCGTGGTGGCGACTCTGACGCGACTGATTTGACTAGGCGATAGCGGTTTAGAGCAGAGGCGGAACTCTAAGTAGTAAAGCTGCTTGACATGACTCAAGGCAGCAACAACTGGCGGCGATTTAAGATGATATCTGGTACAAGAATCAACAGAACAGCAGCGCAAGGTGGCGTGAACTGGCAGGGCCCTGCTCAGGCCGATCAGACAATGGTTCAAGACCGGGCGGCGGTCCTCAATAGAAGAGTCCTAATCGCGGTGGTTAGGTGGCTGCGGGTCGGTGATAACAACCCAAAGGAGGCGAGGCACGACTAAACCGGTGACGGGTTGGAGAGGCGCGGCCGAACCAGCGATGGGTTAGCACCGGCGCAGATGGAAGTGGCTCGGCATTGCTGTTTGTTGAAGCAGAGGCTGGCCAGCGGCTCACGGTGCGAAACAGCTCAGGCTTGAGGTGAGCGATGGCGGCTCATGGGTCCGGCGGGTCACGGCCGCGGCGTGGCTACAATGGTTCAGACACAGCACCAGAGAGATGCCGGCTTGTGGCAGAGTCGCTGGCAAGGGCGTGGATGCAGAAGGCAAACCAGCAACACGGCAGTTTACAAGTGTAACGGCGGCGACGGGGGCAACAAACTGGCTTGACGAGGCCGGCGGAACAAGGCGGAGCCGTAGGGGAGCGGCGGTAGGAGGCAGATGCGTGGGCGGCCGGATCACAGCACGGCGGCAGCAAACCGCTTCCAAGTCCCCGACTTCTTTTTCCTGTTTCCGCTGTCTTGGTCTGCAACTTCTGCTAAGCTTATCTTCAGTATCCACACTCGCGTGGGATCAGTACGTGGAGGTGAGATTCCATGGGAGATGCCTTCCACGTGAGCCATAGAGTGATCTTGCTTTGGAACTTGTGTTTTGGAGTAGTCCTTGATACTAATCCTTCACAACTGCCTTCAATTGATATTGACTTTTATCTGCGACAATATTCGCACCGAGTCACGGAAGCTGTTGGATGCTGGGTGGCTACCATCAAACTTTATACACGCCATTGTATGAGCATAACCGAGGATCACGCCGATGCTCTGAATCCGGATTGGAACACGGACGACGGTGTAGGTCTCGGCGGCTTGTCCCTCGTATCAACTAATTTCAGATGCAAAACTTTAACCTGCAGCGGCAACAGAAATTAACCCGGCCTCGACGGATTATCTATAAACGCAACTTTAACTTTCTCTTGATCTCATATCTTGTATATGTCTCCTTTATTATTCGTCGATGATGTTATCTTCTGCGGTGGCTCTTTTTCATCTGGCTCACCACGAGTTTCTCGATCCCTGAAGAAATCCCTTCAAGAACTCAACACCATCGTGCGCGGCCCCACGGTGGGCGCCAACTATCGTGGAATTGTCATGGCAGATGTCCTAGTGCGAGGACTTAGTCATGAGGCCAACGCATCTATGTGGTAGCTTGAGAGGGGTTGAGCGGAATCAAGAAACGCAACACAAGACAAGGATTTAGACAGCTTCGGGCCCCGGGAAACATCATCCGATAATAGCCCTACATGTTGTTTGTGGCTAGATCTCATTATGATCATGAGGAAGTCACCATAAACCGGCTCTCCCAGTTATCCCTAACCCTTGAGATTGTTTCTTGTTTACTTGTCCCTCTTTGGGGAGCCCTGCCCCTCCTTATATAAGTTGAAGGGGCGGGTTACATGTAGAGTCCAACTCGGACTTAAGACTTAACTATTATGACTTCTCTTCATGGGCTTCTTAACATCTTGGGCTTCATTACGTCTCGGGCTTCATAACCCCTGGCAACCCAGTTATCACTGTCTATCGGGTTATGACTGGTGCCGGTTTATGATGGTCTGCCTGTTTATGACTGGTGCCGGTTTATGATGGTCTACCGATTTATGATGGTCTGCCGGTTTATGATTGTCTCTTGAGTTATCATCTGACTTAACTCTTGCCGGGTTATCATCTGACTTAACACCTGACTTAACTGTTAGCCGGTTTATCAACCCGCCAGTTTACCATCTAGGTTAACTATCTGTCTTAACTGTCAGCCGGTTTACTAAGTCCCAGCTGGGTTATAACTCTGGCCAGATCATACTGCGGGGTATATCCCCGACAATAGGTTTTGGTGAAAAGAGTTGGGTCAAGTGAACCGGGTTTGAAGCCTTTCTTCATGAGGAATTCCTTCAAAGTATCATACCACACCTGAGGAGCCTTCTGATACGTCTCCAATGTATCTATAATTTTTGATTGTTCCATGCTATTATATTATCTGTTTTGGATGTTTAATGGGCTTTAATATGCTCTTTTATATTATTTTTGGGACTAATCTATTAACCAGAGGCCAGTGCCAATTTTTGTTTTTCTTTTTGCCTATTTTAGAGTTTCACAGAAAAGGAATACCAAACGGAATGAAACCTTTGCGATGACCTTTCTTGGACCGAAAGCAAACCAGAAGACTTGGAGTTGAAGTCTGGAACTCCCTGAGGCAGCCACGAGACATGAGGGCACACCCTGGGGGTAGGCGCGCCCCCCACCCTCATGGGCCCCACATAGCTCCACCGACGCACTTCTTTCGCCTATATATACTCTTATACCCTAGATCGATCGCAGAGAGCCATGAAACCACTTTTCCACCGCCACAACCTTCTGTACCCGTGAGGTCCCATCTTAGGGCATTTTCCAGCGATCTGCTGGAGGGGGAATCGATCACAGAAGGCTTCTACATCAACACCATAGCCTCTCCGATGAAGCGTGAGTAGTTTACCGCAGACCTTCGGGTCCATAGTTATTAGCTAGATGGCTTCTTCTTTCTCTTTCATTCTCAATACAATGTTCTACTCGATGTTCTCGGAGATCTATTCGATGTAATACTCTTTTGCGGTGTGTTTGCTGAGATCCGATGAATTGTGGGTTTATGAACAAAATTATCTATGAATATTATTTGGTTCTTCTCTGAATTCTTATATGCATGATTTGATATCTTTGCAAGTCTCTTCGAATTATCGGTTTAGTTTGGCCTACTAGATTGATCTTTCTTGCAATGGGAGAAGTGCTTAGCTTTGGGTTCAATCTTGCGGTGTCCTTTCCCAGTGACAGTTGGGGCAGCAAGACACGTATTGTATTGTTGCCATCGAGAATAAAAAGATGGGGTTTATATCATATTGCTTGAGTTTATCCCTCTACATCATGTCATCTTGCTTAAAGCGTTACTCTGTTCTTATGAACTTAATACTGTAGATGCATGCTAGATAGCGGTCGATGTGTGGACTAATAGTAATAGATGCAGAATCATTTCGATCTATTTGACACGGACGTGATGCCTATATTCATAATCATTGCCTGATATTCTCATAACTATGCACTTTTCTATCAATTGCTCGGCAGTAATTTGTTCACCCACCATAATACATACTATCTTCAGAGAAGCCACTAGTGAAACCTATGGCCCCGGGGTCTCTTTCTTATTATATTGCATCTATTTTATTTACATTGCATCTCGTTTACTATTTTGCAATCTTTACTTTCCAATCTATACAACAAAATACCAGAAATATTTACTTTACTATCTTTATCAGATCTCACTTTTGCGAGTGACCGTGAAGGGATTGACAACCCCTTTTTCGCGTTGGTTGCAAGGTTCTTGATTGTTCGTGCAGGTACTAGGTGACTTGTGCGTTTTCTCCTACTGGATTGATACATTGGTTCTCAAAAACTGAGGGAAATACCACTGGTGCGCGCTGGTCCTAAACAAACGGTTTAAAAGCCCTTTCTGTGACGGCATCTGGAACCATCGTCAAGTGAGTGTGGGCGATAGGGGGGGTCCTTCCCATACGACCTAGAAACCGTCGGGGATATGCCCTCCTGGCACACATGTTCGGGAAAATGAGGTCGTGTGCGGCCAGCAAGCGCTCAAATACGGAAATACGTACAATATAGAAAAATACAATTATATGGCGATTTTTTTTCCGGTGCAAGTACATCCCACACAGTCAGTCCCCGCTAAATGTTTCCGTTCGTATGTACATCCCATACAGTCGCTCCAAGGAAAAGGTTTCCGTTCACATGTACATCACACAAAAATTTTCCTGTTAAATCGTTTGTGATAGCGTTGCCATTGCACACGATATTAATAATTTTATCGTTTGCGTTATTGAATGCACCATACACGGTGCGTACCAAGAAACTGTGTGGCAACGGCTGTCCATCACACACACTTTTTATGTGATAAACGTTTGCGCAAGGTGGCCTAACGCAAACAGTTTTCAAGAGAAAATCGTGTGTGCAGTGGAGATTGATCATACACGTAGTGGATCCTAGAAACGTTTCTGATCTCCACGTATATCGCAGACGTTTCGCTTTCGCAAACCTTGTGTAGTGTAATACCTATTTAATCCATAATTAAAAAATCACATGTTATGAATTTGAAAGTAGGCAATCACTTATTTCATATCCAACCATGTTTATTACAAATATAGGTTCAACCACGAATCCATAATTCAATGCACAGGTATATATACTGAAGAACTACAGAAGTACCTAGTAAAGAACGATGAACCATAGTTGTACTAAAGACTGTAAAGAGAGAGGCGAAAGACATTCTGGTTGCTGGAGAAGGTGAAGCGGAATGCCCATATTGTGCCCTCCTCCATGCGTAAGGCGCGCACGACTCTAGGCCAACCCCTTGTGATGGCTGCCCGTCCATCCTTCACTATCTTCATTAGGACTTCTCGATGCTCATTGTAGTCTGGATGAAATACTTTAACCTTCATTGTGTGTCCACCAATCATGTACTTTGCGAGGTAATCTTGAGTGAACTGCTTCGGGAACAACTGGGAACGAAAAAGATTCAGACATTGTTGTCTAACAACTCATTATGGGCAGTAAAAAGAGAAGGCTGCAGAGTTTGTAGTTACCATCCTACAGCTCAATGTTGTGTTGGATAGAGCATAAACAAATAATTTGCTTGCCACCATTCGTATCTTTTTGCTAATAATTCTTATCAGTTTCCACACTTGATGCTTGTTCATCAATATCTCATTGCCCCATATGCAAAAAGGGTCGATGCGTGGATCCTTGCCAAGGGCATATGTACCTACAAGCAACAAGTCAATATTAGAAGCTAACTAGTGTCCAGGCATGGATCTATATGCACTACATTATGGAACGACGGGGGAGTACAAGCCGAGGGATGAAGCTAACCTCAGCGGAAAATGGTGGCCACTCCCGTTGTTGTCCTACATAAGTAGTGGAAAGGCATGATAAGTACAACAATCTTAACATCAAAAAAATATAGCAAAGGAAAACAACATCATCTCCAAATGATAGCTTGCATGTGTTGGTTTCAGCATGCTGTTAAAGCAGATATAAAATGGAAGGCAATGTTACGGACAGTAGGCTTAACAGCCATCAAATATTGCAATTCAAACTGGTATTGTTGAAAATGAATAGAACGTAGGTAATGCTTAAACATCACACTGGATAAGTGTGTAAAACTGAAAATAAAGGGCATGTGTTAACTACACCAGGAATAACTGGAACCAAATATAGCCATTCAAACTGGTATTGATATAGTCGAGCGGCACAGTTCCGACTTGCACATAATGAACCACACATTGTGAATGACTGAAATAAACAAGGCATAAATGACCAGTATAACAACCAAATATAGCCATTGAAAACTGGACAGAGTCTCACTGCAACCAACCTAACAAGCAAATACAGATAAACAGGGCATATGCTTGAAAACTGGACAAATGCTCACTGCAGCCAACCTAACAAGCAGATAAAGATAAAGAAGGCATCTGCTTGATAACAGGAGAAATGCTAAAAAAGCAACCTAACAACCAAATACAGATAAACAAGGCATTTGCTTGATAACTGGACAAATGCTAAAAAAGCAACCTATCAACCAAATACAGATAAACAAGGCATCTGCTTGATAACTGGACAAATACTCACTGCAACCAAACTAAAAACCAAATACATATAAACAAGGCATCTGCTCGATAACTGAAAAAATGCTCACTCCAACCAACCTAACAACCAAATACAGATAAAAAGGCATCTACTCACTATAAACAACCAAATATAGCCATTCGTGAAACTAAAGTGGAAAATTCATACTTAAACAACACATAGACCAATTGAACAACACATTTTTGCATAACTAAAATAATTAAACACGGCACAGTTAAAGCACCACACGACAAATGCTACTACAACAAAGGGTACGGGTTGGCAAGCTAGAAAAGGTAATATTTGCTGATAGAATGTTGCCTCACATTTCGTGGACATGATCCTTCTAGTTGGAAGAGCACAGACCCATGGTGTGCTCTCTGATGTCACAGTTGGGTTGTTTCACCTTGGAAGAACCTTCGTGGGTGCCCTCCTCGTGGTCGTGGTCGATGAGATCTGACTCGGTAATTGAGGATCCCAAGCCGCCATCGTGGAACGTGTCCTTCAGAAGTGATAAAATGGCTCGATGGCGTATAAAGCTCGCAAATCCTTGACCGCTTGGCGGAGAGATCAGCGGCATGGCCTTCGAAGAGATCGACGACGGTTGGACCAGAGGGCTTGGGATGGACCACTTAACCTGTGACATGGCCCGCGTGAAGTCGTCGGTGTGGATGAGCTTGATGTCGTAGCCAGCTTTCCCGAGATACAGTAATACGCTAGCCCGCTGACATGAAGCCTTCGTCATGGCAACGTAGTCAACGTCTTCGCCGACTTCCGCGGCGACGTGTTGCTCCGGGATCGACAGGTCAGGGCGAACGGCGACCACCTCGCCAACGTCCACCGGAGAGGCCATGATAAACCTCTTCTTGGCCGAACGCTTGTCGGGCTCCCCGAGATACGTGGTTGGGCTTAGGCTGCGACATTCTGGAGCAGGGGATGTGGATATGGCAGGGAGGGACACTGCAGGCCTCATCTAAAAACTCAGGGGAGTGGGGCGACGATATGGGAATCGTTGGATAACCTGAAATTTATTATCTAAGCTAGGAGGAACGGGCAGACCGACAGGGTTGGCGGCGGTGCCGACGGCGGCCGTGAGCTAGGGTTCGAAGGGGGGAGGGGGCGGGTGGGGGACTGTGGAGGGGGGGTGGTGTTTGAGGATATGCCGCGGCTACTGAAAATTTTAGTAATGGTGGGTGGAGATGGTGGTGGACGAGGGAGGGCGACGGTTCAAATGCCTCGGCTGCTAATATTGAAGATGCGGGGCGGGAGTGCCCAAGATCATGCACGGTCCAATAACAATATGTGTGTATGATAATAAGGAAAAGTGGCGGGGATCCATCGATTTTTGCAATGCTCAAGGCGGGTAGTTTATTTTTTTACATTTCTAGCTAGTTGGTCTATCGCACATGGTTCGTCCTAATTTCCAAATAAACTTACCCACCTTTAGCTTCCACAGGTGGTGGTTTTACAGCGCACTTGCATCGCACACAGTTAAGCCAGTACCTCCACACTTTGCTCACGCTTGTGCGGTCTTGGTGATTTCAGCGCACTTGCATCGCACACAATTGAGCCAGTACCTCCACCTTAATTTGCTTGCGCTTGCGCGGTCGTGGGATTCACATCGCACTTGTATCGCACATGGTTTAGATATTATACCACGTGTCCGTTGCGGATCATCAGAGTCTTTGCGGCAAAATATAATGTTAGGGAGGGTCAAAAGACAGCCACACCAGCATGTGGCCCAAATATATATGAGTAGAAATGGGTGGTATGTGATGTTCAAAATTCCAATGCACAATTTGACCCCGTGGGCCCATGGTTGTGCATGTCATGGAAGATCGATGAGAGGGGCCAGAAGTCAAGAACCACCTGGAAGTGTCCAAATATATGTACGAATATTGGGGATGTTTAAAACTTTAAATACACAATGCATAACTTTGGTGGCACCTGCCTCGCAAACCCGAAAACACCCTAACAACCACCTAGCTAGGATATATATAATGACATAATGTCGTACCTAGCTAGGATGCTTGGCCCACCACCTCCCACTTCGTGTCAGTGGGGCGGATGCACGTAATGATCGATACTTTGGTCATACATGCATGTCGACATGACCTACCATAAGATGGACCAATGAATCTTTCATTTGGTCAAATGATAGTTGTTGTTGTCAATAAACCGCTTGGGCCAATAGATTGAACCATCATAAACATCGCACGAGAGGGACCACAAAACCAGCACCTCTTGCATGCGGCCCAAAATGATGTACGTTGGGAAGGGGTGGTTTGTGTTTTCAATATAGAATAATGTAAAATTTAGATGTGGTGCCTATCCCTCGATACATACAACAACCATGAAGGGAAGGTAGTTAAGGACGAGATATGTACAGAGGGTTTGATGTAGGTCTAACCCAGCAATCCGAGCATCTGGGAGGGAATCCTGACAATGCATGAGCTCAAGTTTTGGTTGACCGACATTTGATGGTGATCGGCCCTAACATGAACTAGGAGGAATCCATTCATGGCAAACACATACCCCTCATTATCGGTCAAAGGGATGATATATATACACTCGGGGAGCCCACATATATCCGCGTCATCACAAAAAACCGCAGAAGGGAGACGTGGTCGATCAGAAGACCCCGTATACACTGCATGTGGCCTGAAAATATGTATGGGTACGATGGTGTATGATGTGTTTAAATCCCAAATGCACAACTTCGATGGGCCACACCAAGTACATTACAAAATGCAATACCCGACTCCAAGTCTAGTTCAATACCTATGATGTCAGTTTCCCAACTTTGAGGCGGCAGCGAGGGGGGGGGGGGGCTCGTCCCACGCATGCGATCAAACTTTATTTTTTCTAGCATGGGACACATCTATATATATCTATACATCTATACATCTATATATACATCTGTACACATATATAGTGTGCGAATAACTATGTGGCGCAAGTTTTATTACAAGCCTCTTACAAACCGGAGCTTCTCTCAAAGAAACTGCATGGTTCTGATAGGGAAACTGAAAGTGCGTTATATCGACTAGAGGGGGGGTGAACAGGCGATTTTTATGAAAGTCTTCAAAACGTGGAAGTTATGAAGACAAATAGTAGAGATATGCCTATCACTATGCAGCGGAAGTTAGATTACACTAGGCAAGCCATGGTCAAGTATTCAATAGAGGGAAAGCACAATGACAAGTAGCTGCAGTGTAATAAGGATCAGGTAGGAAGAAGTTATGAAGCCAAACAAATCATACAGTTACGTTGTGAAGACAAAAGATATAGCAAGCATGCAATGGCTTCACAATGAGTAACAGTAAGTAAAAGGAAGTGAAGATGAAACCAGTGACTCGTTGAAGACAATGATGTGTTGGACCAGTTCCAGTTGTTGTGACAACTATACGTCTGGTTGGAGCGGCTAGGTATTTAAACCTTAGGACACACAGTCCCGGACACCCAGTCCTGAACACGCAGCTCAGGACACCAAGTCCTCACCGTATTCTCCTTGAGCTAAGGTCACATAGTCCTCGCCCAATCACTCTGGTAAGTCTTCAAGGTAGACTCCCAAACCTTCACAGACTTCGTTCACTGGCAATCCACAATGTCTCTTGGATGCTCAGAACGCGACGCCTAACCGTCTGGAAGATGCACAGTCCTCAAGTGTAATAAGTCTTCAGATCACTCAGACAAGAAGACTTAAGTGATGCCCAATTTACTCTGGCTCTGGGTGGTTAGGGCTTTCTCCTTGCTAGGAATTTTCTCTCAAAGGCTTCGAGGTGGGTTGCTCTCAAACGACAAAAGCCGTGCACTAAAATCTGAGCAGCCAACCGTTTATGGTTGTAGGGGGTCGGCTATTTATAGCCACTTGGCAACCCGACCTGATTTGTCCGAAATGACCCTGGGTCACTAAGGAACTGACACGTGTCCCAAAGGTCAGATTTCAAACTCACATGGCAACTTTACTTGGGCTACAAGCAAAGCTGACTTGTCCGGCTCTGGACAAGATTCGCTCTCATTGTCTTCACTCGAAGACATAGGTATTTGGTTTAGGCATCACTTCAGTCATTCTGACTGGTTCTCCTGGACCCCACTTAACAGTACGGTGGTTCCTATGACTCAACACAAAAGTAAAAGAACTACGAAAGATCTAAGTCTTCGAGCTCCATAGGCTTCATATCGTGTCTTCTCTTGTCATAGTCTTCAATGTGAATATCTTCATATACCACCTTTGACTTCAATGTCTTCATACATTTTTAGGGGTCATCTCTGGTAGTAAAACCGAATCAATGAGGGACTTCTACCTGTGTTATCCTGCAATTCTCACAAACACATTAGTCCCTCAACTAGGTTTGTCGTCAATACTCCAAAACCAACTAGGGGTGGCACTAGATGCACTTACAATCTCCCCCTTTTTGGTGATTGATGACAAACTAGTTGAAGTTTTCAACGGGGAATATAATCTGTGAATTTGTAAAGGATAAGGAATTGTCTTCATAAGTTGCAAGGGCTCCCCCTGAAGATGTGCATATAAGTTAGTTTGCTTTTGGAATGCAAATGCACATGGTAGGTTGTACTTGTGGAGATCCACTTCAGCTTATGATGACAATCCACTATGCATGTGAAAGTATATGAAGATAATGACATGCATAATGGAAAATGGACGTCTGCAGAATGAGCTAAGTGCGGAATTTATCGTCGCACATGCAGAATTTATCTTCGCAAAACAAGGTGGCAAACAAGTAGCAGACGACCATCTAGTTTAAGTGTTACAACTCATAAGAGCCAAATGTTGCAAAAAAATGAGAGTTGTAAGCACGAAGCAAAATATAAGGCACCCGCCCATATGAACCCGCTTGAAGACTATCAATATCTCATATGCTTCTCCCCCTTTTGTCAGTAATGACCAAAAAGGTTTGAAGACATAGAGTCTCTACTCGTTCCCATGAGGAGTAGGTGAAGTATCAGGGTTGTTGGTGTTGGTTGGCGGTGCAGAAGAGCTTGGAGGTGCTGAAGCATATGGCGGTGAAGTAGCATCGTCTTCTTCCTCAATGATTCTGGCACTGACTGTGGCAGCAGAGGAAGAGAACTCACAATCTTCAAGGGATGGAGTTCCCAGCAGCACAGCTCTTCGAGGAGGTGTGGAGTCAAACTTGAATCTTTCAGTGAAGCCATCCTCTTGAAGATCAGCTTCAGAAAGCATCATCGTTAGCCCTTTCCATGTGCGGCGACAGGTTTCATGTGCAACGAATGCATTCTTGGTGGCAAGATTTCGGATGCGATTTACATCCACCAAGAGGCTTTTCAACTGTCTCTTCAACCAGTCATGATGCATATCCTGCTTTTGATGAAGGGCCACAAGAAGCTCTCGGTCGTTGAGAACACGAATGCGCTTCTTGGGTCTTGAAGCAGTGGCACTGTCAGTGGCTTCAGTTGAAGCAGGATGTGGTGCACGTGTAGTGCCAGCCAAAGGATACACCCTGGAGATGGCTTCAACACCTTCAACGTTTTGAGCGAAGCTCTGGTGTTCTGCATTCTGAAGACTCAGAGGTTGCTTGGCAGGTTCAGGATAGATGGCTTCAACAGAGGTATCCACATCAGGCAAGAAGATCCGATGGTTGCGGGCTGAGGGCTGATACGAGATGGTAGAGTGAAGTTTGATCAGCCTCATTACCCAAGGAGCATAGAACCTTAAACCAAACAGATCTAATCCTGATGCAGCTAGTTGGCGTATGAAGAAATCCTGTGCATTGAAGCATTTTCCATGAAGGATACAGAATATCAGAGTCTTCATTGCACCCTCGATCTTGGCATTTGGAGAGTGTCCTTTAATGGGCCAGAGAGTCCGCCGGATGATGTGATAGATGGTCCTGGGTAGGTACTCAAGGTCTTCAACGAAGAACTCTGTGGGATAAGGAGCATCGTGGGGCAATGGCTTCATCATGGAGAGCATCTGACTCATATTCGGTTCAGGCCTCTGAAATATGCTCTCAATAGCTTCAGTGTGTAGCCGGTCATCCACTCCAGGACCCAATGATATCAAATGCATTGGCTTCATGATGAACGTTGCCGGTCATCCACTCCAGGACCCAAGTCTTCGGATCTCTGTTGTATCCTGTGATGTGCAGTGTGGCATAGAATTGTAGCAGGAGCTCTTCGTTCCAATGCTCTTCACCAGTGACAAACTGCAGCAGACCCACTTGTTTGAAGCAATCCAATGCTTCCTCTAGACAGGGCAGACCAGTAATAGCTTCAACATCAAGGCGCTGGTGCGGGAAAATGCGACCTTGGTTGTACAGTATGCAAGAGTAGTAGCTGCGCTGAGGATAGCTCCAGAACCTATCTGATGAAATCCTTTCCCTTGAATATGGGTTCTTGGAGCTATTGAAGAAAGTATTATCTGCCCTGAAGCTATTGATGTCGAAGGAACCAGGTGCTGATGCAGGACCTGTGAACCTTGGCAGTCTTGGGATTGGCTTCTGAACCTGAGGCCTGTGCTGAACATGGTAGTTGAATTGTGGACCGGCAGCAGACTCAGGAACAGAAGTGTCAGGATCAGTAGCTTCACTGTCTTCCGAAGTTTTTTCTGGGGAGGGCTCAACATTAGCTTCGTTGTTGGTTGTGGCAGCCTCAAGATTTTCTTCCTCCACTCGACTAGCTGGAGGGTCGATCATAGGCACGTTCTCCTGGAGAACTGCTTCTTGGTGGAGCAGGGGAGTGGGATCTTGTGGTACTTCTTCTGCGGCTGATGCAGCCGGAATGTCTTCAGCAGAGACTTGAGGCCTTGGACCTTTGCGAAGCCTGCGGAATGCAGACGACGCCTGTGGGGTTGGAGTGGGCTGGGCCTCATAGTCTTCTTCCTCTTGAGGGTGATCTGCCCATGAAGCATCCTGTGCAATTGGCGTCAGTGGACGACCAACGCTGATGAGTTCGCTGTGTTCTAACTGAGGAAGGGCTGCATCATCTTCTACATTGTCACGATGACCAATGTCTTCAGCAGCAATGGGATCAGCTGCTGGAATGTCTTCAGCTTCAGGAGCCTCTGTGGAAGCAGGCTCATGAACCATCAGTTGACGTTCTGCGTCAGGGTGAACCATAGCAATGGGTTCAACTATCAAGGGCTTTGTGGGAGCAGCCCTAGCTTTCTTGATCTTTCGCTTTTTCTGAGTGGGGGCAGAAGGAGAGGCTTCAGAGTGTTTTCTCTTACTGGCTTCAGCCTCTGCAGTTCTCGTCTTCTTGAGCTCTGAAGCAGTTGGCCGGCTCTTTGGCTTCAAGCCAGTCGTTGCAGTTGGGAAGACAAGCGGAACTGCTTCCTGCCTTGGTGCCTCTGGTTCAGCTGGAACAGTCTTCTTCTTTTTCTTTGCGGCCATCTTGGGGTCGATGCCAGGACGCCCAAGTGCCTTGCGCTTCTCAGCCTCATTGTAGGCTTGCACACATCTGTCAGCCAGAGTCTTCATCCGCTCACGTGAACCCTGAGCTTCTGCACGCTTCTTCAGAAAGTTTTCCTTTAGCTCATGCAACATGATCTTGAAGCTCTTCACTTCTTGCACGCTGCGCTTGGCCATGTGCTTCTTGAACTGAGCCTTTTCATGATCAATTTTCTACTTCAGTTCAACAATGTGCTGGTGACAGTGCAACTATCCCAAGGTGGTTTTGGTAATTCATAACAACATATAGCTCATTGAGCTAATGCTATTCCAAGATGATTATTTCAGGAAAGCTCAATGATTGGCATGGCATGGATGTGAAAGTGGAACCCTCAAAATGCTAAGGACAAAGGATTGGCTCAAGCTCAAAAGCTCAAGACTCTTCATTTTATATTTTAGTGATCCAAGATCACATTGAGTCTTTAGGAAAAGCCAATACTATCAAGGAGGGATGAGGTGTTGCTTAATGAGCCTCTTGCTTCATGTGCTTAGTGAAATACTCCAAAACCCTCAACTACTTTCCCATATCCACATATGACCTAAACCCTAAGCCAAACTCGGTCCTTCTGATTCTTCCTATCCGGCGCCACCAAGTTTCACTTGTCATAAGCCACTGCCAAACCCTAGCAATTCGGTTCTACCGATAGGGATCTCGGTCTCACCGAGATGGGATTGCAAACTCTCTGTTTCCCTTTCGTAACTTTTCGGTCTCACCGAAAGAGCGAATCGGTCCCACCGAGATTGCAATGTAAATTCAGTGTTTCCTTTTTGTAACTTTTCGGTCTCACCGAAAGAGCAAATCGGTCCCACCGAGTTTGCCTGACCAACTCTCTGGTTAGCTAATTACCAAATTCGGTCTCACCGAGTTTGTGTAATCGGTCTCACCGAGATTACGTTATGCCCAAACCCTAACCATATCGGTCCTACCGAGTTGCATGTCAGTCCCACCGAAAATCTCTAACGGTCACTAGGTTTACATTTTCGGTCTGACCGAGTTTGTTGATTCGGTCCCACCAAGATTGGAAAACTGTGTGTAACGGTTGGATTTTGTGTGGAGGCTATATATACCCCTCCACCTCCTCTTCATTCATGGAGAGAGCCATCAGAACACATACACCATTCCAACTCATATGTTCTGAGAGAGAACCACCTACTCATGTGTTGAGACCAAGATATTCCATTCCTACCATATGAATCTTGATCTCTAGCCTTCCCAAGTTGCTTTCCACTCAAATCTTCTTTCCACCAAATCCAAATCCTATGAGAGAGAGTTGAGTATTGGGGAGACTATCATTTGAAGCACAAGAGCAAGGAGTTCATTACCTACACACCATTTGTTACTTCTTGGAGAGTGGTGTCTCCTAGATTGGCTAGGTGTCACTTGGGAGCCTCCGACAAGATTGTGGAGTTGAACCAAGGAGTTTGTAAGGGCAAGGAGATCGCCTACTTCGTGAAGATCTACCGCTAGTGAGGCAAGTCCTGTGTGGGCGATGGCCATGGTGGGATAGACAAGGTTGCTTCTTCGTGGACCCTTTGTGGGTGGTTGCTTCTTCATGGACCCTTCGTGGGTGGAGCCCTGTGTGGACTCGCGCAACCGTTACCCTTTGTGGGTGGAGCCCTCCGTGGACTCTCGCAACCGTTACCCTTTGTGGGTTGAAGTCTCCATCAACGTGGATGTAGGATAGCACCACCTATCTGAACCACGGGAAAAACATCCGTGTCTCCAATTGCGTTTGAATTCTCCAAACCCTTCCCTTTACATTCTTGCAAGTTGCATGCTTTACTTTCCGCTGCCAATATACTCTTTGCATGCTTGCTTGAATTGTGTGAGGATTGCCTGACTTGTCCTAAAATAGCTAAAATCTACCAAGAACTAAAATTGGGAAAAGGTTAAGTTTTTATTTGGTCAAGTAGTCTAATCACCCACCTCTAGACATACTTTCGATCCTACAAGTGGTATCAGAGCTTTGGTCTCCATTTGCTTTGATCTCCATAGATTTTGGTGGTCATAGCCTTAGTTTCACAACCTAGGAGAGTATGGCGTCTAGCGAGGGAAATTATCACCGTAGAGGTCCTTACTTTGATGGTACTAATTTTGCTAGTTGGAAGCATAAAATGAAAATGCATATTCTTGGACATAACCCCGCCGTTTGGGCTATTGTGTGTGTTGGTTTGCAAGGTGACTTCTTTGATGGGAAAGAACCAAACCATGAAGCTACCGCGGATGAGTTGAAGATGTTGCAATACAATGCTCAAGCTTGTGATATTCTCTTCAACGGATTGTGCCCCGAAGAATTCAACAAAATCAGCCGTCTTGAGAATGCAAAGGAAATTTGGGACACTTTGATTGATATGCACGAAGGCACCGACTCCGTCAAGGAATCCAAGTTGGATGTGCTTCAAAGTCAACTTGACAAGTTCAAAATGAAGGATGGTGAAGGTGTCGCTGAAATGTACTCTAGGCTTGCTCTCATCACAAATGAGATTGCCGGCTTAGGAAGTGAAGAGATGACCGATAGATTCATCATCAAGAAGATTCTAAGAGCCTTGGATGGAAAATATGATACCGTGTGCACATTGATCCAAATGATGCCCAATTACAAACATCTCAAGCCAACGGAGGTGATTGGAAGAATTGTTGCTCATGAGATGTCACTTAAGGATAAAGAGGAACTTCACAACAAATCAAGTGGTGCCTACAAAGCCTCGTGTGAAGCCCCTACATCATCAAGTGAGAAACAAGACTTCAATGAAGAATTGAGCTTAATGGTGAAGAACTTCAACAAGTTCTACAAGAGTAGAAGCAAAGATAGAAGCTTCAAGTTAAGGTCCTACAATGACAAAAGATCTTCTAGTCAAGAGCGAAACTGCTACAGTTGTGGAAGACCCGGACACTATTCCAATGAGTGTACGGCTCCCTACAAGAGAAGAGAAGATTCTCCAAAAAGAAGAAGCAAAGAATCACCACCAAGAGAGAGAAGGAGTAGAGATGATCGCTATGAACGAAGATACTCATGGAGAAGCAAGGATTCGGAAAGGAAGGAAAAATCATCAAGGAGCTACACAAGACAAAGACATCAAGCTCATGTTGGTGAATGGGTATCCGGCTCTGACTCCGACAGCCACTCCGAGAGAAGTTATCACTCCGACTCCGAAGATACTCAAGATGAAGGTGTTGCCGGTCTAGCACTTGTGTCAACCAACTCCTACGACATATTTGACTCACCAAATGAAGGAATTGGAAGATGCTTCATGGCCAAAGGTCCTAAGGTAACACACCCCGAGTATGTTGATTTCAATAGTGATGAAGATGACTTGTTAGGTGATGATTTGCTTGTTGACAACTCTAGTGATGAATACTATGATGAAACGTCAATTAATCATGCTAATCAAGATAAAACGAATGACAATGATAAGGAGAAGATTGAGGCTATAACTAAAGAACTAAACACTCTTAAGTTAGCTCATGAAACTATCTTCGAAGATCATCGAGAACTTTTAAGAGCTCATGAGAAATTACGCTTTGAAAAGCTCAATCTTGAGCAAGAGCATGAGTTCTTAAAAGCAATCAATGATGATCTCCGCAAGAAAAGTTCTTCTCACATTGCCAAGCGTTTACTCTTATCCACTTACATGCCTCAAGTCAAGTCTAATAACAAGAACAAGAAAGATTCTTCCTCTAGTAGTAACAATGATCATGCTAAATCCAATATTGTTGCTTCTAGTAGTTCTCTTGATTCCACTAATGATTCTCTTAGCCAAGTTACACTTGAGCAAGAAAATAGCTTATTGAAGGGAATTATAGAGAAAGGAGTGTACAAAAGCCATGCCGGGAGTAAGCAATTCGAGGAAATTGTGCGCAAGCAAGGAATGCACCGGAAGAATCAAGGTGTTGGTTTTGAACGAAAGTTCAATGCCAATGGAGTTGAGTGGGAAGAAGATCAATACCCCAAGACAAAGTTTGTTCCTCAATAAGAGAAGTATGATACTTCCTTCAAGGGGACACAAGCTCAAGATGATCTTTCACCACAAGACTACAAGCAAAAAGGCAAGGACAAGCTTCAAGAGGAAATTGATGCATTTGAAGAAGCTCCTAAGACCTTAGTCAAGTGGATTCCCAAGACTACTTCAAGTTCCACTTCATCAAGTATGACTACAACTCCAAGGATTCCCATCAAGATGGTGTGGATCCAAAAGAAGAAGAACTAGAGAGTTCTTGAGGGTGACTCCGCCAACATACTTCACTCTTATCATTTTGGCAAGAACAAGTGCAATCAACTTCCACATCCTGCACTAGTTCAAGGAGTCACAAACCCTCTTGTTGGTAAGACAAGGGACAAGGTAACCTAAAAGTTTTCATGGACATCATCTTGTGTGTGCATCACTCTATGTCTATGGATATCCTTGTTTGTTCCTTGTGGGACTAACCCATGTAGGTATTGAAAGTGCAATTCACTCAAATGGATAGCTCCAAGTGATCTACATCAACATTGAGCATCCACATCTTCAACATCTACATGAAGTCATCATCGACAAAACCCAAGGTTAGTTCATCCCTCTTAGGGGGGGTATCACGTCTAGGGGGAGCTTTACTCTAAGACTTGAGCTAAAGCAACTCTAAAGATGTGAACACAACAATGCTTTATGTAAAAGTGGTAACCCCACTTGAGCTTAAACGATGAGTACTACCTATGATCAAGTGTTCTCACTTGACTCCTAAGTCAATATACTCATATATAGATGACCTACTCATCGCAAATTGCTTGGTAGATGCTAGAATTGGTTGTGCATGCCTTGTCACATATTTCATTTGCCATCTTATTGTGTGAGCATGCTGGTTGCATATTTTACTCATTCGAGGACATCCACTTGTTGTTTTGATTGTTTGGTTTTATTTCCTTTTGCCAAATGGATGGACAAGAATGCCTAAGAACCTGCTCTAGCTATCTATGCTTTTCTCGTCTCAAACTCTATTCATGCTGCATCACAAAATTTGATCAAGTCAGATTCGAACCACTCTGTGTGAGGAGCGCTCGGAGTCCCCGATTAGTCATAGACTTAAACTTCCAAAACCTCTTTATGATTCTCGGTCTGACCGATACCCCACTTTAGGTCCTACCGAGATCATTAAGTTGATCTAGGTTTTTGATCTCGGTGCAACCGATTTGAACATTTCGGTCACACCGAGTTTCAGTAACTGCTTGCAGTTATGAATCTTAGTGCCACCGAGTTGTTCCACTCGGTCACACCGACAGGGTCGGGCTATATATAGTCACGGGCAAAATTTTGGAAATTTCTCCGAACCCCTTCGCCCGCGCGATAGCCTGCTCTGCCAACGTGGTCTCCGGATCGTCTCCTCGCCGCCAGCCGCCTCCAGTCGCTGGTCTCCGTCGCCGTCAACGGGAATTCTATCCCACCGTTGCCGCCGTAGCGAGTCTCCGCCGAACTAGTGTATGGACTCGATCTTTGTGCTATTCTCCAATCCGATTCTTAGCACATTGTGATCATCATGATTCTTGCCACGATTGAAACACTCCTGTCCAGTCAATGCGTTCGTAGATTAGGTTTGATTCGAAAATTTTAGGGTTAGGTTTCCGCCGAAACCATCTCGGACCCACCGAGTTGAAAAACTCGGTCCCACCGATTTGGCTTATGCCATTGCACAAGTGAGACTCGGTCTGACCGAGAATTACTTATCGGTGTGACCGATTTTGGAACTCTGTGAAACCCTAGCAGTCTCGGTGCCACCGAACTGTGACTCGGTCCAACCGAGTTCACTAGTTTAGGTTCCAAAACTGCTTCGGTATCACCGAGTTTGAAAATCGGTAGATCCGAGATGATTTCAGTGGGAAACTAAAACTAAGTTTTTGGATCATTCTTTTTGCAAAGATCTCTGCATTTTGTGATGCTCATCCACTCTACCTCATCTATAAACTATTCACAGGATCAGCAGTCAGCTTGTTCAACATGTCAGATCAGAGTGACAGCCAGAATGTGTCAGAACAACAAGTGGTGATGAGTGAGGGCACTAGTCCCTCCAGCTCTTCAGATGATGGCAGCAGAAGTACCCCAAGCAATCTGCCAAAAGCTGCCACTAGACAGAGGAAGAAGAGAACTTCAGATTCTGAAGATGAAGATTATGTGGCAGAGGAAGAGGCCACATCAAAGAGAGTTGAGCCAGCTCAAGGCACAAAGCCAGGACTGAAGATCAAAAGGCCAGCAGGCAGGCAGCCTATGTCAAAGGCTAGAGCTTCAACTGAAAAGCCTGCACCCATAGAGCCAGTTGCTGCTGAAGGCAAGAAGAGGAAGGAAAGGGTCAAGAAGACCGTAGCCAGAGTGCTTGGAAAGGCTTCCATCATGGAAGAAGAGGAAGAAGAAGAGGTAGCTGCACCAGCACCTAAGGCACCCAAGCTGATGGGTGATGCCATAAGATCAGGGGCAGCTGCTTCCAAGGCCAAGCCAGCTCCAAAGCCAAAACCAAAGAGAAATACAAGGAGCATACCTGCTGCTGAGAAGAACAAGGCCCCAGTGCCTGAAGCTGTTGAAGAAGAGGATGAAGAGCAAGTTCTTAGAAAGCTCAAGCCCAAGATCTCAGACCACAACGATGCTCATCCTGTGGCTGAGGATATGAAGGTCAGGAGAGACTCAGGGCTCAGAAAGTGGAGAGAAGCAGATCCGTATGCTTCAAGGAGAAGGACTGTTGTGGACTACAGATTTCATACCAAGGAACGGCAAGATTTCTATGAGACAGTGCTGCTTGATAAGAAGCCAATAGTTTGTGACATGAGATGGGTCGACTGGACCTACATGAAGGAAAATGAGGAACACTACCCTGGAGTATATGACAGCTTTAGTGCGTGTGGGGTTGCAGACTTTGTTGGGCAGAAGCTCACAAAGTGGAACGAGGAGCTAATCATGCAGTTCTACTCCACAGCACACTTCTACCCAGATGGAAGGATCACATGGATGTCTGAAGGTACGAGGTACCAATCAACTGTTGAGGAATGGGCAAAGTTGATCAATGCCCCAGAGGAGCAAACAGATGACTTGGACATTTATGCCAAGAAGAAGATGGACCACAACTCAATGTCCAACATGTACAAGGAGATTCCCAATGAAGCTCTTGGTACTTTCAAGTTTGGGTCTGTGCATTATATTCTGTCAGGGCTGCCTACCATCAATTGGATATTGAGGCACACTCTGTTGCCCAAGTCTGGAGATCACAAGATGATCAGAGGCCATGCAATCAATTTGCTTCATGTATTTGATGTACCTCAGAAATTCAAAGTCATGAGTCTCATAGTAGAGACTATCAAGAGGACTGCAGCAGACCAGAAGAGGAGCTGTGGGTATGCCCCACAAATTCAGGAGCTCATTAACTCCAAGATGGGCATGGGCATATACTTGTTGGACAAGGAACACTTGCCCATCCGTCCAGATTTTGAGGACAATCAAGTTGTGATGACTGAAAATGAACCATCGTCTGCCCAAGCACAAGGAAAGAAGGAGAAGGCAAGGAAGGAGAAAGCTGCCAAGATGCCAACCCAAGAGGAGGCATCTGAGTATTTCTTGAAAACTATACAAGAGCAGCTTGGTTACCTGATTGCATCCACCCTGCGGATTGAGAAAGGACTAGCCACCCTAACTCAGAACCAGGCAAGCTTAGAGAGGATCATGGAACAAAAGTTCTATGACTTGGATGTCAAGGTGACAGGGATTCAGACTGCAGTGGAGCAGCTCCAGGATGACATGCAGGAGAGGAGAGGCAGGACTACCACTCATGCCTTTGCCAGAGTGCCACGAGGTCCGAGGTCGTCTGCCGTGCCAGTTGCTGACACCAGAGCCACCACTTCAGCACCAGCTACAGCCTCAGTTCCACTAGCTCCAGCATCTACTTCAGCTCCAACTCCAGCGTCTACTTCAGCGTCTACAGAAGCCTTCGTCCTTGGAATGATCCGGACTCCACCACCACCTGAAGATCAAGCCTGAGTGTCGATCTAGCACTATGCATTTTCTAGGAACTTTTTTGTAACTTGTTGCCGAAGGGGGAGAAAATGTATAGATCATAGGCTTCGAGAGAGAGAGTGTGTTGCTTTTTTCTCTCTTGCTTTATTTGGTGGTTTTTCGAACTTTGTTTGCTTTTGAGTGCTTGAGATACTACGTCATTATCTGTGAGACATTGATGATCAAGTGTTTGATCATAAGCTACACTTAATGTTTGCTTAATGCTATTATCTTATCTATCTTATGTGATCATCCACTATTCTTGGTGATGAGTGCATGTATTTCATTCTTATCATTTCAAGCGCTCCACCAAGATGTATGCGACAAGGAAGAGTAATCCATGACTCTAACTCTTTGTGCATTTCCAGTCCAAAGCAAATTTTAAATATGCACAAATTTAGGGGGAGCTCTTACTTATCACATACTTCTCAAAGCGACGATATATTTCATGCTTATTATCATTTGTCGAAGCTTTGATCTATATGTTGTCATCAATTACCAAAAAGGGGGAGATTGAAAGTGCAACTATCCCTAGGTGGTTTTGGTAATTCATAACAACATATAGCTCACTGAGCTAATGCTATTCCAAGATGATTATTTCAGGAAAGCTCAATGATTGGCATGGCATGGATGTGAAAGTGGAACCCTCAAAATGCTAAGGACAAAGGATTGGCTCAAGCTCAAAAGCTCAAGACTCTTCATTTTATATTTTAGTGATCCAAGATCACATTGAGTCTTTAGGAAAAGCCAATACTATCAAGGAGGGATGAGGTGTTGCTTAATGAGCCTCTTGCTTCATGTGCTTAGTGATATGCTCCAAAACCCTCAACTACTTTCCCATATCCACATATGACCTAAACCCAAAGCCAAACTCGGTCCTACCGATTCTTTCTATCCGGCGCCACCGAGTTTCACTTGTCATAAGCCACTGCCAAACCCTAGCAATTCGGTTCTACCGATAGGGATCTCGGTCTCACCGAGATGGGATTGCAAACTCTCTGTTGCCCTTTCGTAACTTTTCGGTCTCACCGAAAGAGCGAATCGGTCCCACCGAGATTGCAATGTAAATTCAGTGTTTCCTTTTTGTAACTTTTCGGTCTCACCGAAAGAGCAAATCGGTCCCACCAAGTTTGCCTGACCAACTCTCTGGTTAGCTTATTACCAAAATCGGTCTCACCGAGTTTGTGTAATCGGTCTCACCGAGATTACGTTATGCCCAAACCCTAACCATATCGGTCCTACCGAGTTGCATGTCAGTCCCACCGAAAATCTCTAACGGTCACTAGGTTTACCTTTTCGGTCCGACCGAGTTTGTTGATTCGGTCCCATCGAGATTAGAAAACTGTGTGTAACGGTTGGATTTTGTGTGGAGGCTATATATACCCCTCCACCTCCTCTTCATTTGTGGAGAGAGCCATCAGAACACATACACAATTCCAACTCATATGTTCTGAGAGAGAACCACCTACTCATGTGTTGAGACCAAGATATTCCATTCCTACCATATGAATCTTGATCTCTAGCCTTCCCCAAGTTGCTTTTCACTCAAATCTTCTTTCCACAAAATCCAAATCCTATGAGAGAGAGTTGAGTGTTGGGGAGACTATCATTTGAAGCACAAGAGCAAGGAGTTCATTACCTACACACCATTTGTTACTTCTTGGAGAGTGGTGTCTCCTAGATTGGCTAGGTGTTACTTGGGAGCCTCCGACAAGATTGTGGAGTTGAACCAAGGAGTTTGTAAGGGCAAGGAGATCGCCTACTTCGTGAAGATCTACCGCTAGTGAGGCAAGTCCTTCGTGGGCGATGGCCATGGTGGGATAGACAAGGTTGCTTCTTCGTGGACCCTTCGTGGGTGGTTGCTTCTTCGTGGACCCTTCGTGGGTGGAGCCCTTCGTGGACTCGCGCAACCATTACCCTTCGTGGGTGGAGCCCTCCGTGGACTCGCGCAACCGTTACCCTTCGTGGGTTGAAGTCTCCATCAACGTGGATGTAGGATAGCACCACCTATCCGAACCACGGGAAAAACATCCATGTCTCCAATTGCGTTCGAATTCTCCAAACCCTTCCCTTTACATTCTTGCAAGTTGCATGCTTTACTTTCCGCTGCCAATATACTCTTTGCATGCTTGCTTGAATTGTGTGATGATTGCTTGACTTGTCCTACAATAGCTAAAATCTGCCAAGAACTAAAATTAGGAAAAGGTTAAGTTTTTATTTGGTCAAGTAGTCTAATCACCCCCCCTCTAGACATACTTTCGATCGTACAACCTGTCGTTCCAAGTAAATTTGTATGTGCCAAACTCTAAACCTTCAAATAAATATCCTGTTTTGTATGCTCGAATAGCTCATGTATCAACTAGGGTTGTCCGTATCTTCCATGTTAGGCGGGTTATTCTCAAGAGGAGTGGACTCCGCTCCTCACTCACGAGAAAATGGCTGGTCATCGTGATGCCCAGTCCCATGCTTTATGCAAATCAAATCAAAATAAATGCAAACAAAACTCCCTCGGGACTCTTGTTAGTTGGAGGCACTCGTTGTTTCGAGCAAGCCATGGATTGATGCTTGTTGGTGGAGGGGGTATAAACTTTACCATTCTGTTTGGGAACCGCCTATAATGTGTGTAGCATGGAAGATATCGCCATCTCTTGGTTGCTATGTTGACAATGAAACTATACCGCTCAAAATATTATTCATATCTATTTCAAAACCGAGCTTTGGCACCTCTACAAATCCCTGCTTCCCTCTGCGAAGGGCCTATCCATTTACTTTTATGCTGATTCATCATCCTCTTACTAAAAAAGCACCAGTTGGAGAGCACCGCTATCATTTGCATCCATTACTGTTAGTTTACATTGAGTATGACTTGATTGGATCTCTTTTGCCATGAATTACAATGTCTAGTCAGTCCTTGATCTTTAAAAGTGCTCTGCATTTATATTTTGCAGTCTCAGAAAGGGCTAGCGAGATACCATCTTGTTATATCATATCATGATTGTTTTGAGAAAGTGTTGTCATCCGAGATTTATTGTTATTGCTCGCTAGTTGATTATGCCATTGATATGAGTAAACATAAGACCTAAGTGTTATTGTTAATATGGTTAGTTCATAATCTTTGCTGAAAACTTGAATGCCGGCTTTACATATTTACAACAACAAGAGCAAACAAAGTTTGTAAAAGTTTTTCTTTATCACTTTTAGTTTATCAACTGAATTGCTTGAGGACAAGCAAAGGTTTAAGCTTGGGGAGTTGATATGTCTCCGTCGTATATACTTTTTCAAACACTTTTGCCCTTGTTTTGGACTCTAACTTGCATGATTTGAACAGAACTAACCCGGACTAACACTGTTTTCAACAGAATTGCCATGGTGTTATTTTTGTGCAGAAATAAAAGTTCTCGGAATGACTTGAAAATCAACGGAGAATTATTTTGGAATATATAATAAATATTGGAAGGAAGATCCACGTCAGGGGGGGCTCCACCTGTCCATGAGGGTGGGGGCGCGCCTGCCCCCCTGGGCGCGCCCGCCTGCCTCGTGGGCCCCCTGACGCTCCGCCGACCTCAACCTGGACTCCATATATTCACTTTCGGGGAGAAAAAATCCAGGGAGAAGGATTCATCGCATTTTACGATATGGAGACGCCGCCAAGCCCTAAACTCTCCCGGGAGGGCTAATCTGGAGTCCGTTCGGGGCTCCGGAGAGGGGAATCCGTCGCCATCGTCATCATCAATCTTCCTCCATCACCAATTTCATGATGCTCACCGCCGTGCGTGAGTAATTCGATCGTAGGCTTGCTGGACGGTGATGGGTTGGATGAGATTTATCATGTAATCGAGTTTGTCTTGTTAGGGTTTGATCCCTAGTATCTACTATGTTCTGAGATTGATGTTGCTATGACTTTGCTATGCTTAATGCTTGTCACTAGGGACCGAGTACCATGATTTCAGATCTGAACCTATTATGTTTTCATCAATATATGAGAGTTCTTGATCCTATCTTGCAAGTCTATAGTCACCTATTATGTGTTATGATCCGTTAACCCCGAAGTGACAATAATCGGGATACTTACCGGTGATGACCATAGTTTGAGGAGTTCATGTATTCACTATGTGTTAATGCTTTGGTCCGGTACTCTATTAAAAGGAGGCCTTAATATCCCTTAGTTTCCAATAGGCCCCCGCTGCCACGGGAGGGTAGGACAAAAGATGTCATGCAAGTTCTTTTCCATAAGCACGTATGACTATATTCGGAATACATGCCTACATTACATTGATGAACTAGAGCTAGTTCTGTGTCACCCTAGGTTATGACTGTTACATGATCGACCGCATCCCGCATAATTCTCCATCACCGATCCATTTCCTACGAGCTTTCCATATATTGTTTTTCGCTTATTTACTTTTCCGTTGCTATTGTTATCATCACTACAAAACACCAAAAATATTACTTTTGCTACCGTTACCTTTTACTACCATTACCACTACTATCATATTACTTTGCTACTAAACACTTTGCTGCACATATTAAGTTATCCAAGTGTGGTTGAATTGACAACTCAACTGCTAATACTTGAGAATATTCTTTGGCTCCCCTTGTGTCGAATCAATAAATTTGGGTTGAATACTCTACCCTCGAAAACTGTTGCGATCCCCTATACTTGTGGGTTATCACTGGCGGGTGTCAGTTTCTCCAACTTAAGTTGAACCGAGTGTGACTACGCCCGGTCCTTGTTGAAGGTTAAAACAACACTAACTTGACAAACTATCGTTGTGGTTTTGATGCATAGGTAAGAACAGTTCTTGCTCAGCCCGTAGCAGCCACGTAAAATTTGCAACAACAGAGTAGAGGACGTCTAACTTGTTTTTGCAGGGCATGTTGTGATTTGATATGTTCAAGGCATGATGCTATATTTTATTGTATGAGATGATCATGTTTTGTAACAGAGTTATCAGCAACTGGCAGGAGCCATATGGTTGTCGCTTTATTGTATGAAATGCAATCGCCATGTAATTGCTTTACTTTATCACTAAGTGGTAGAGATAGTCGTAGAAGTAATAGTTGGCGAGACGACAACGATGCTACGATGGAGATCAAGGTGTCACGCCGGTGACAATGGTGATCATGATGGTGCTTTGGAGATGGAGATCAAAGGCACAAGATGATGATGGCCATATCATATCACTTATATTGATTGCATGTGATGTTTATCCTTTATGCATCTTATTCTGCTTTGATTGACGATAGCATTATAAGATGATCTCTCACTAAAAATTTCAAGGTACAAGTGTTCTCCCTGAGTATGCACCATTGCAAAAGATCGTCGTGCCGAGACACCACGTGATGATCGGGTGTGATAAGCTCAATGTTCTTGTACAACGGGTGCAAGCCAGTTTTTGCACACGCTGAATACTCGGGTTAAACTTGACGAGCCTAGCATATGCAGATATGGCCTTGGAACACTGAGACCGAAAGGTCGAGCGTGAATCATATAGTAGATATGATCAACATAGTAGAGGGAGTCCCGGATTAGGGGGTCTCCGGACAGCCGGGCTATATCCTTTGGCCGGACTGTTGGACTATGAAGATACAAGATTGAAGACTTCGTCCCGTGTCCGGATGGGACTCTACTTGGCGTGGAAGGCAAGCTAGGCAATACTGATATGCATATCTCCTCCTTCGTAACCAACCTTGTGTAACCCTAGCCTCCTCCGGTGTCTATATAAACCGGAGGGTTTTAGTCCGTAGGACAACATACAATCATACCATAGGCTACCTTCTAGGGTTTAGCCTCTCCGATCTCGTGGTAGATCAACTCTTGTACTACTCATATTATCAAGAATAATCAAGCAGGACGTAGGGTTTTACCTCCATCAAGAGGGCCCGAACCTGGGTAAAACATCGTGTCCCATGCCTCCTGTTACCATCCGCCTTAAATGCACAGTTTGGGACCCCCTACCCGAGATCCGCTGGTTTTGACACTGACATTGGTGCTTTAATTGAGAGTTCCTCTGTGTCGTCGTCATTAGGCTTGATGGCTCCTTCGATCATGGATAGCGATGCAGTCCAGGGTGAGACTTCTCTCCCTGGATAGATCTTTGTATTCGGCGGCTCCGCACTGCGGGCCAACTCGCTTGGCCATCTAGAGCAGATCGGGAGCTATGCCCGTGGCTATCAGGTCAGATTTGGAAACTTGAACTACACAGCCGACATCCACGGAGACTTGATCTTCGACAGATTCGAGCCCTTGCCGAGTGCGCCGCACGGTCACGATGAGCACGACTTAGCTCTACCATCGGACAGTGTTTGAGAGATCGCACCGGCAACCGCTCCGACCCTCAATTTGGAGCCAATTGCGCCATCCATGGACAGGTGGATAGACCACGCCATGGAGGCCACACTCTCATCGACGATCGAGCCGAGTATTGACCCTACCCTTCATGAGAGTCGTGACGCCGAATTGCCGGATTCTCCCTCGGCCACGGACTCCGAACCGCCTGCGCCCGTGCCTATCGAATCCGACTAGGCGCCGATCATGGAGTTCACCTCCGCGGATATCTTTCGGCCCTCGCCCTTCGGCGACATGCTGAACTCATTAAGGTCTCTCTCTCCCTGTCAGGAGAGTCCTGGATGAACTATGTTCGGCAGGATTGGGATGCGGAGGACGAAGAAATTCGCCGCCCACCCACCACCCACTTATTAGCCATTGTCGACGATTTGACCGACATGCTCGACTTCGACTCCGAAGACATCGACGGTATGGACGACGATGCAGGAGACGAATAGGAACCACTGCCCACAGGGCACTAGACGCCCACTTCATCATATGATGTATACATGGTGGACACACCCAAAGAAAACGACAACGAGGAACGGAAGGACGCAGTGAAGGGATGTTCCCTCGAGAAGCAGTCAAAGCGGCGGTGTAAGCGCCGCTCCAAATCCTGCCTCGGCAGAAGCAGCGATCATATAAACCCAGCGATAGAGCAAGGCGAGCCAGCGGATGACAATGTAACGCCCTCGATGCGGCTATAGCTCCCACGTGTCGAGGCACGACTTAGAGACATAACCGCATTGAAAGCAATGTCGCAAGTCGGGTAATCATTACAACATCCCATGTAATACATAATAAAAGGGGGAGATACATAGTTGGCTTACACTCGCCACGTCACATCAGAGTACATAAATAACATCCATCAAACAAACACTCATGGCCCGACTACGGCGCCAAAATGGAAAAGAACCCAACATGCGACAAGGCCCTGAATCTAACCCCAACTAGGCACCACTACTGATCATCGGGAAAGGAAACATAATAACGCTGAGAATCCTCGTCGAACTCCCACTTGAGCTCGTACTCGTCACCTGGAGCGGAATCACCTGGACCTGCATCTGGAATTGTAGTATCTGTGAGCCACAGGGACTCAGCACTCTCGCACCCTCGCGATCAAAACTATTTAAGCTCATAGGAATGGATAAGGCAAATATATGTGGAGCTGCAGCAAGCGACTAGCATAAATGTGGTGGCTATCTTATACGCAAAAGAGAGCGAGAAGAGGAGGCAAAGCGCGAGCGAGAAGCTATAGGAACAACCTGCGCAAGCATAACTCCAACACCGTGTCCACTTCCCGGACTCCGCCGAGAAGAGGCCATCACGGCAACACACTCAGTTGATTCATTTTAATTAATTAAGGTTTAAGTTATCTACAACCGGACATTAACAAATTCCCATCTGCCCATAACCGCGGGCACGGCTTTCGAAAGTTCAATCCCTGCAGGGGGGTCCCAACTTAGCCCATGACAAGCTCTCACGGTCAACGAAGGAAAAGACCTCCACCCGAGACACACCGATCAGACTCGGTAACCCGGTACAACAAGACAATTCGACAGGTTAAAACAAGACCAGCAACACCGCCCGAATGTGCCGACAAATCCCGATAGGAGCTGCACATATCTCTTTATCAGGGCACACTCAGTTTGTCTAAACTTCCGGTAGGCCAGCCCAGAGTTGCCCCTGGTAGCCGCCGGCGGCTGACGGTTTGGACTAACACTCAGAGGAGCACTGGCCCGGGGGGGTTAAAATAAGATGACCCTTGAGTCTGCAGAACCCAAGGGAAAGAAAAGGCTAGGTGGCAAATGGTAAAACCAAGGTTGGGCATTGCTGGAAAAGCTTTAATCAAGGCGAACTATCAAGGGGTTCCCATTATAACCCAACCGCGTAAGGAACGCAAAATCCGGGAACATAACACCGATATGACGGAAACTAGGGCGGCAAGAGTGGAACAAAACACTAGGCGAGAGGCCGAGCCTTCCACCCTTTACCAAGTATATAGATGCATTAAGATAACATAGCAATATAGTGATATCCCAACAAGTAAATAAATGTTCCAACAAGGAACGGCCTCCAATCTTCACCTGCAACTAGCAACGCTATAAGAGGGGCTGAGCAAAGCGATAACATAGCCAATCAACGGTTTGCTAGGACATGGTGGGTTAGAGGTTCAACATGGCAATTGGGAGGCTGATAAGCAAAAGGTAGGCATCGTAGCATTGGCAAAGCAAGAGCGAGCAAACTAGCATAGCAAAGATAGTAGTGATTTCGAGGGTATGATCATCTTGCCTGCACAGTTGTCAGAGTTGACTGGATCCTCATAAACAAACTCAACGGGCTCCTCGGTAGAGAACTCGTCTCCCGGCTCTACCCAACAAGACAAACAAGCAACAAGGATACAATCAACCACGTGCAAGACCAGGCAATATGATGAAATGATGATATGCTATGCGGGATGCGATGCGGGATGCAAAATGCAAGATATGACAGGAAATGCATGAACCTGGCCCCAACTTGGAATTCCAAGGGTTCCACTGGATAGAGGGGATGAAATCGCTTGAAAACGATATAAAGATCATTGGAATCGGAGTTACGGTTTGGAAATGGCAAGCATTTTACGATATGACACCGGTCTGCGATTTACAGCAAGTAGGCATCAAAATGCAACGAAATGAACATGCTACAGCCACCAATCAAGACAACAAAAGACATGGCAGGGATGCACACAAGATTCTTAACAAAATACTAGCACTGAGCCACGGCCAATTCATCCATTAAGAGGTTCAAACAAGCATGGCAAAAACGCAAATGCAAAACAGATTCCAGACTTAGTGAAATTAACACTTGTCTGAAATTTCAGATCACGATGCTCTCTTTGGAGCAGCAAAACAATATGATACATGACCTGAACATGACAAGTAAGCACATGGCATGGAGCTACTCAACAAGCTTAACAAAAGTCCCAAAGTGACCTGGGGTCAAAAGGGATCACAAAATATATTAACGGGCACACGAACATAGCTAAAACACAATCAGTTTTCAGACTTAGTGAAAACTGAGACATGCTGAAATATAACTCACGAAGGCATGTAAACGAGCTCGATGCACTCACTACGGTGCAAGTCATGGCAAGGCAGGCATACATCCATTAAGAAGGCACAAAATACAAGCTATACATGGCAAGAAAAATGGCATAGCATGCACGGATCAACTACAACAACGCCGGCAAAATCGCAAACGAGTTGACGATCTGCCCAGATTCACCACGAAGCAAAAGTAGAGCTCGATTGAGTCAACCTACAGCACTCCACATATGTAAAAAAAGACATGGATGGATAGAGCATAACATTAATAACAAAATTCCCTTACTGATCATCCTCAAAAGAGGCACGGATCATTAGGAAACAAGCTTAACATATGGCATCATGAACTAAAATATACCAGACTTAGTGAAAACAACTAAGTCCCTGAAAACAGATTTACCGGGTGCCTCTCTTTGCGAGCTTGCACAAGTCACCACACACATCCTAAAAATGCATGGGTTGCACCTATAGAAAGAAGACAAAATCCTTAACAAAACACATCAAGGACTCACAGGCATAGCATGCACACAATAATTATGGCAAAAATGACAAAAGTCTAAGATGAACTAGCAGATCTGACAATTAACTCACGAAGCCTCCTTCTAACAGCATTTTGGGCATCAAGATGAGCTCAAATAAAAATGATGCAATGGAATGAAATGATGTACTCGTCGAGACGAACATTTTGATATATTAAATGCCCAAATCGGAGCTACGGATGCAAAGTTACGGGCGGTCAAAGTATGCATAAAAAACTAGGGTTAGGGACGAAAGTCAACCGAGATATTTGTTTTGGATCTAGATCTGGCCGGCTGCACTGTTCATCGACGCGGAAACCGAGGTTCGACGGCACCGGAGCTGAGGTCGCCGGCGTGAGGGGAGGAGGAGGAGGACGGCGGGGCCGGCCGGATCCGGCGATGGGCGGCGGCGGCGGCCCGCGGTGGCGTCGGGCTCGGGCGCGGCGGCCCGGAGTTGACGGCGGCGGGGCGACTCGCGGTGGCGGGCGGCGGCGGCCGGCGGAGGAGAAGAAGGGCGGCGGCGCGGCTCGGGCCACGGGCGCCTCTGGCCCGGGCGGAGGAGGAGGGGGCCGGCGCTGGGCCTCGGGCCCGCGTCGGTGGCGGCGACGAACCGGTCCCCCCGGGGACACGTGGCAGGCGCTGGGTGGCTGGCGGCGGTGGGCGGACGTTGTCCGGTCAGATCCGGACACGTCCGTCGGGGGGGGGGGGGGGGTTGATCTGTTTTTTTAGACTAGGGTTTGGACGGGGAAGAAGATCCGAATTTGTAGGGGGGTTTATATAGGCATAAGTGGAGCTAGGAGAGTCCAAATGAGGTGCGGTTTTCGGCCACGCGATCGTGATCGAACGCTCTAGGACATGGAGCAGAGTTTGGTGGGTTTTGGGCCAAATTGGAGGGGTGTTGGGCTGCAACACACACGAGGCCTTTTTGGTCCCTCGGTTAACCGTTGGAGTATCAAACGAAGTCCAAATGGTACGAAACTTGACAGGCGGTCTACCGGTAGTAAACCAAGGCCGCATGACAAGTCTCGGTCCAATCCGGAAATGTTTAATCCCCACACATGAAAGAAAGTTAGAAATGGCCACCGGAGAATAACGAAGCGCCGGAATGCAAAACGGACAACGGGGAAAATGCTCGGATGCATGAGACGAACACGTATGCAAATGCAATGCACATGATGACATGATATGAGATGCATGAAAAACGAAAACAACACACGGAGACAAAGACCCGAACCCGAGAAATAAATATAACTTAACGCCGGAAACGGCAAGAGTTGGAGTACAAATTGGGAAAGTTACATCCGGGGTGTTACAGACAAACATGGCATTGAACCATCGTCTGACCACGGCAACACGAAGAATCAAACCGAACAACCCGACTCCGTCGAAGATAACAGTCCGGATAACATCACACCGGACAGGCACCCGGAGCAACAGAATACCCATAAAAGGCTTGTTGCCACTGCAAGGAGTCTGAAAAAGCAGAAGCAAAGGCTCAGGACTGCACAAGACACACTCAGAATCAGATGGAGTGAAGTACTCAATACTGCAGCGAAGTACGGCGGTAATCGCCATACCAAGAGCTACCCGAAGCGAAAGCTGCTACCTGAATTCGATGAGGAGGCCTTAGATCCCCCGCAATCAAAAAAACAAAACGGTCATCCGGTCGGATAGACGTCCTCGTGGGCAACATAGAGCGGCAAACGACGCCGCACATAAGCCAGTACGCGACCCACATGAGGGCTCGCATCAAAAGTACGGCGCAACCAGATCCATCTACGGGCCACGCAAGCGCGCTCCAATATGCAATGCAACACAACAAACATCCCAACACCACGATACACCCAAATACAGGGGTGCCGCACACCCCCTATGTTTCACCGATGAGGTGTTGGACCACGAATTTCCAGAGGGATTCAAACCCGTAAACATAGAGGCGTACGACGGAACGACAGACCGTGGGGTCTGGATTGAGGACTACATCCTCCATATCCACATGGCTCGAGGAGATGATCTCCACGCCATCAAGTACTTACCCCTCAAGCTCAAAGGGCCAGCTCGGCACTGGCTTAAAAGCCTCCCCGAAAACTCCATTGGAAGCTGGGAAGAGCTCGAAGACGCTTTTTGGGCAAATTTTCAAGGGACCTATGTCCGACCACCGGATGTACACGATTTAAGTCATATAACTCAACAGCCCGGAGAGTCAGCCTGAAAGCTTTGGAACAGGTTTCTCACTAAAAAGAACCAAATAGTCGACTGTCCGGACGCTGAAGCCTTAGCAGCTTTCAAGCACAGTGTTCGAGACGAATGGCTCGCCAGACACCTCGGCCAAGAAAAGCCGAGAACAATGGCAGCATTAACAAGCCTCATGACCCACTTTTGCGCGGGTGAGGACAGCTGGTTAGCCCGGTGCAGCACCAGCGACCCAAGTACATCCGAAGTCGGGGACGAAAACGGGAAACCACGACGCAGCGAAAACAAGCGTCGGAATAAAGAAGTCAGCCCGAAGAGCACGGCGGTAAACGCCGGATTCAGAAGCTCTCGGCCAGGTCAGCAAAAGCTGCCCTCCAAAGGCAACAGAGACGAACTGTCCAGCCTAAACAAGATTCTGGACAAAATATGTCAGATCCACAGCACACCCGATAAGCCTGCAAATCATACCCATAGAGAATGTTGGGTCTTCAAGCAGTCCGGCAAGCTCAACGCCGAACACAAGGGGCAGGATACACCAAGAGAAGACGAGGACGAGCCTTGCAAGCAAAGCACTGGGGAACAAAATAAATTCCCACCAGAAGTTAAAACAGTAAACGTGTTACACGTGACAAAGGGGAGAAACAAAGCGGCACTCCTAGAGACACAAGTCCCAGGGCCTATCATAGCGGAGTTCTGCCACTGGTCGTCCCAACCGATCACCTTCGACCATCGGGATTACTCGGCAAGTATCCAGCGTACAGGATGGGCTGCCTTGGTGTTAGACCCAATAATTGACGGATACCACTTCACATGAGTCCTGATGGACGGCGGAAGTAGTTTATACCTGATATATTAGGACACAGTCCGCAAAATGGGGATAGACCCAACAAAAATTAGCCATAGCAAGACTACCTTTAAAGGAGTAATGCCAGGCCCAGAATCCCATTGCACGGGCTCCCTACTACTAGAGATTATATTCGGCTTCCCCGATAACTTCCGCAGCGAAAATTTAACCTTCCACATCGCTCCGCTCCAAAGTGGCTATCAAGCACTACTTGGACGCGAAGCTTTCGCTCGCTTTAACGCAATACCGCATTACGCTTCCCTCATGCTTAAAATGCCCGATCCACGTGGCATCATTATAGTAAATGGAAATATTGAGCGCTCCTTGCACGCGGAAGACCGCGCGGCTGCCTTGGCATCCGCACACTAAACGGCCTCACCAACTAAAGCATCTGACAGGTCGTTAAGACCACGGACATGGTTGGACGAGTCCGATGCAGCTATATGTAATTGATACAGGTTTGATGGCTATACCCCTATTACAATACAAGGGGCTCAACGCGTGTGCACAAGTGGCAATTAGGCTCAACTTTACCCATTTTGAACTATATATTGTTTATTTAGTATAACTTACCTTTTGCATGGCAACTTTTCAATTAAGTTCCTCTCTTTTTCAGATGACCATCATGCTACACCCGTCCAGAATACGGCACAACGGAGACACAGGCGCAGACGTGCAGTAGGGACCCGTTCCAAGGATTCTTTTTAGATTAAGACCGTGCGTAAACCTTTTTTACTATCTCTTGTTGATACATATCCCTCGGATTCTCAGTACAATTGAGAAGGATGCTGACGTATTGGCATGTGGCCACGTCAGAATATTGCACGTACCTGGACACCAGGGGCTTATTACAAAGGGCACTGTTTAGGCCCGGTTTACATCATAAAGACCGAATACCTTAGGGAGTGTTCGGCATCACGAGTTTGGCCTTATATGCATCAACTCTGAATCATGTATTTGGTCAAATGTTGGGTTTGCCCGGATCCTGTGTTTTGCTGCCTTACGTTCCGCTCTATCGGCTAAGGCGGCACCAGGAGAACTACTGCGATTGTGCCCTAGTTCATCCGGACGAGCACCTCACTAGAGAAAGCCGAAAACTGACTGTCATGATATAGTGTGAGACTGGTCAACAACTCGATGACCTAGCGGAATCTTCGGGATTCCTCCGCCTTAACGAAGGGTCGTTTCCCGGCCAGGCATGTACGCGCCCCGAATCCAGATGAGCACGGAGCCATCAGGGGCTATATAGTAGCCCCACTGTCAAACTCCTCTGTCTAAGTGAAAGTGTTAAAGCATTGTAGTCCGGTTGCCTAGTTCGCTGCGCTATCACCTCCTTAATGGACCAAGACGTTGGATCAAGTGTGAACATGCGTCTTCTGCGAACACCCCCGCATTATATGCGTGGGGGCTGAAGCCGATGACTGCCATCTTTCAGGTTATATACATATATACATAAACGGCCGCATAGGAGGCATCATAGCACTTTCGGGCAAAAGTATAAATACAGCCTTGATAAATTCAATAAAACATTGTTTGTACAATGGGACTACATGTCACTGGAAAATAATATTCTTCGAGCACTGCGCCTCTATCGAACGAGCGCCTTCAAGGACTTCTTCAAAGTAGTGCTCGGCAGCCACTCGGCCTATGGCCGAACCCTATGCCGCAACAATGGTGGCCTCCATCTCCGCCCAGTATGTTTTGACACGGGCAAGGGCCATCCACGCACCTTCTATGCACGCTGATCTCTTTACAACATCGATGTGTGGCACAGCTTCAAGGAATTGTTGCACTAAGCTAACATAGCTACTCGGCCTTGGCCCTCCCGGCCACAGGTGATCCACAACGGACCTCATGGCAAGTCCGGACAACCTATGGAGCTCGGCCCAACCGGTCAATCGCTCATTCAGCAGCAGCGGACAGACTGGAGCATGAAACTGTGACCAGAACAGCTTCTCCACTTTGGGACCTTTCTGATCCTTGAGGTACTCGGCGGCATCAGCAGCGCTGGCAGCCAAATCCATGTACGCGTCCGCAGAACTCCATAGTCAGTCCAGAGGAGCATACTTTGGATCTCCGAACTTAGTCCGCAACAAGAAGGGCTTCCCAGACACGATATCTGTAGCTTGATTCAGCTCCTCCTTCGTCACTCTAATTTTGGAGCGGGCTTCCTTGGCAGCCACCCGGGCCTTCTCCAGGTCCGTCGCTTTCGCCCGGTTTTCCTCTTCAAGAAGCCGGTAACGGTCAGCAGCATCTTTTAACTGCACGACCATCTTAGCAATTTTTTCTTTGCTCTCGCAATGTGCGGCCTGTTCGGCCCTTAACTCTTCGGCCGCCTGTAAAGCGGCCGCATTGCTACTCCTTGCTTGCCCCTTGGCTCGGGAAAGCTCCGCCCGAAGGGTCTCCACGGTGGCCGCTCCATCTGCAGTCACAACATATTAAAGATACTGGCATCATGCTGCTCTTATTATGTGACAATCGCCAGAGAAATCACTGACCCTGCGCCTCGTCAAGCCGCTTGTTGACAAGCACGATGTTGGCATCTGCCGCATCCAGCTGCCGCTTTAGTTCGGCATACCCATCAGTCCGGCTAGCCACCGGAGCCTCCACCACCTGCACATAAAGGCAGTCTGGTTATTACCTGGGACTATGATCCTCTGTTCGCCGTTGTTTTCGACGACAACCAGAGTCTTAGGGGCTACTATCTACACAGGGCACATCTAAAAATGTGCGGTACTTTCAAAAATGTACATCATTTCACATACCTCAAAACCCGTCAGTAGACTCATAAAGGCTTCATGCGGCCCACTTTCGGTGGATGAAATCCTTTCAATCACCATACCCATCAATGTGCGGTGCTCTTCTGAGATAGCCGCTTTCTCCAGCAGATCCCTCCGTACATCCGACCGCACACCAGACGGTGCCAGACTCTTTTGATTGCTCTCCTCAAGAGCCGGATACTGAGGACTTCGGGTGGCCATAGGATTACCTTCTGGCCTTGCCGGATCAGGAGAAGCCCTCTGCGAAGACATCTTGGGGTCGCCAGCTTCATAAGGCAGTGTGGCAGGGGGAGGCGTTTCGCTCTCCATCATCTCCGGAAGAAGATCCCCCGAAGACGAGCTCTGCTGAGAAGGGCTAAGATCCAAACTGCAAGATAAATGCTTCGATTACTTTCCTCAGAAATAGAGCAAGATATTTTCATTATTGAATGCCCTTTTACTTACAGCTCGGTAGAGGGCTGATTCCCGTGCGGACATTGTGCGGCAAGAGTACCCTCCGAGGCAGGTCCCTCTGGCGGAGATTTCTTCTCCTGTTTGGAAACCTTAGTTTCCGGATCTTCAGAGGTAGACCTCTTCCTTCCCCGGGGAGAGAGAATGTCAGATTCTTCCCCTTGGTTATCCTCCCTCGTGGAGGCGCTCATTCCCTCGATTGGAATAGGTAGCGATGGAGACCCGCTTTCGCCCTCTTTATTCCCCCCCCTTCATATTCCTTTGAGGGCACTAGACAAGGTGCTGGCTCGATCATCTATTCCAGCACCGGATTGTCCAAGCCTTCAGGAAGGGGGGCTGAACACCGGATCATCTTCACCTTTATTATCCAGTCCTGGTCAAAGAGCGATTCTTCAAAATGATGTCATGATAAATAAAAGGACAGTGTGTTCGGCCATGGGATTATTTACTTGGGGAGCGGGGCGGTTGCAGCTCAGGCCCACGTCCTCGGTCGTGTCCGGACACTCTATTTGGGGTCCGAAGAACGATTTGTACATCTCCTCGTGCGTCATGCCGAGGAAATTCTGAATAGTGCGCGGTCCTTCCGGGTTGAATTCCCACATGCGGAGGGGCCGGCGTTTGCAAGGCTGGACTCGACAAACAAGCATAACTTGCATTACCATAACCAGACTGAAATCTCCCTCGAAGAGATCTCGGATACGGCTCTGCAGTATTGGCATGTCCTTGGTTGGACCCCAGCTCAGCCCCCTGCAGATCCATGACATCAGTTGTGGTGGAGGGCCCGAGTGAATGGTGGGGGCAGCTACCCACTTGGCACTTCGGGGAGCTATGACGTAAAACCACTCCCGTTGCCACGATCCGGACACCTCTGGAAAGGAACGCTTTGGCCATGGAGCATCAGCAATTTTTCTTATTAGAGCACCTCCGCACGCTGCGTACTGCCCCTCGGCCATCTTCGGCTTCACATCGAAGGTCTTGAGCCACAGGCCGAAGTGAGGGGTAATGCGGAGGAAGGCCTCACAAACGACAATAAATGACAAGATGTGAACAAGGGAATCTGGGGCCAGATCGTGAAAATCCAGCCCGTAATAGAACATGAGACCCCTAACAAAGGGATCTAGAGCGAGGTCTAGTCCTCGAAGGAAGTGGGAGACAAACACAACGCTCTCGTTGGGTTTGGGAGTAGGGACGACCTGCCCTCGGGCGGGCAGCCTATGCAAAATTTCGGCGGTCAGATATCTAGCCTCCCTCAACTTCTTGATGTCCTCCTCCGTGACGGAGGAAGGCATCCACCGGCCTTGAAGGCTGGATCCGGACATGATTGAAGGTCCGGGGCACCTGACCTGGGCTTTGGGTGTTAGAACTCGAGGCGGGGGAAGGATTTGATTGAGCACGGGAGGGAAAAAAGAAAAAGCCTTGTCCCTTTATAAAGGGGATGAATATCAGGCGTCCTCCTCGTGGACGTTTGAGACTTACCTAAGATCTAGGAGTCATACCAACAGGCACAGTTGGGTTACCCACATTTGTATTGATGAGAATCCCGTGATAGAGGGAACACGATCTCTGCTTTGACAAGACGTGTCAAGAAACCACCTCGCGTTATGTGCGGGGCTGGTTAAACAAAAACGGTTCAAATAATTACCGGGCCATGGCGTGATGTCATGCTACCAAAACATGTCAGCAGATTGGATTTGTGGAAATATTAATTCTCTCTACGATGGTATGTGGAACTTATTTTGCAGGGTCGGACACTATTCTTGTATTCAAACTCTTCCGTGGTGTATTCGGAGGAGGAACCCGCCTTGCAATGCCGAAGACAACACTGCGCGCTAGACTCGTCGTCATTGAAGCCTGGTTCAGGGGCTACTGAGGGAGTCCTGGATTAGGGGGTCTCTGGACAGCCGGACTATATCCTTTGGCCGGACTGTTGGACTATGAAGATACAAGATTGAAGACTTCGTCCCGTGTCCGGATGGGACTCTACTTGGCGTGGAAGGCAAGCTAGGCAATACGGATATGCATATCTCCTCCTTTGTAACCGACCTTGTGTAACCCTAGCCTCCTCCGGTGTCTATATAAACCGGAGGGTTTTAGTCCGTAAGACAACATACAATCATACCATAGGCTAGCTTCTAGGGTTTAGCCTCTCCGATCTTGTGGTAGATCAACTCTTGTACTACTCATATTATCAAGAATAATCAAGCAGGACATAGGGTTTTACCTCCATCAAGAGGGCCCGAACCTGAGTAAAACATCGTGTCCCCTGCCTCCTGTTACCATCCGCCTTAGACGCACAGTTCTGGATCCCCTACCCGAGATCCGCCGGTTTTGACACCGACAATAGTGATGTTCACCATTGAAAACTACTCCATTTCACGTGATGATCGGTTATGGTTTAGTTGATTTTGATCACGTGATCACTTAGATGATTAAAGGGGTGTCTATCTAAGTGGGAGTTCTTAAATATGATTAATTGAACTTTAATTTATCATGAACTTAGTCCTGATATTATTTGCATACCTATGTTGTAGATCAATATCTCGCGATGTAGCTCCCCGTTTATTTTGATATGTTCCTAGAGAAAAACTAAGTTGATATATGTTATTAGCAATGATGCGGATTGGATCCGTGATCTGAGGATTATCCTCATTGCTGCACAGAAGAATTATGTCCTTGATGCACTGCTAGGTGACAGACCGATTGGAGGAGCAGATGTAGACGTTATGAATGTTTGGCGAGCTCGATATGATCACTACTTGATAGTTTAGTGCACCATGCTTTACGGCTTAGAATCGGGGCTTCAAAGACGGTTTTTGAACGCCATGGAGCATATGAGATGTTCCAAGAGTTTAAATTAGTATTTCAGACTCATGCCCATGTCGAAAGGTATGAGACCTTTGACAAGCACTTTGCCTACAAGATGGAGGAGAATAGCTCAGCTAGTGAGCATGTGCTCAGAATATCTGAGTACTACAATCACTCGAATCAAGTGGGACTTAATCTTCCAGATAAGATAGCGATTGACAGAGTTCTCTAGTCACTATCACCAAGTTACTGGAACTTCGTGATTAACTATAATATGCAAGGGATAACGGAAACAATTCCCAAGCTCTTCGTGATGCTGAAATCGACGAAGGTAGAAATCAAGAAAAGCATCAAGTGTTGATGGTTGACAAGACCACTAGTTTCAAGAAAAGGGCAAAGGGAAGAAGGGGAACTTCAAGAAGAACGACAAGCAAGTTGATGCTCAAGTGAAGAAGCCCAAATCTAGACCTAAGCCTGAGACTAAGTGGTCCTACTGCAAAGGGACTGGTCACCGGAAGCAGAACTGCCGCAAGTATTTGGCGGATAAGAAGGATGGCAAAGTGAACAAGGGTATATTTGATATACATGTTATTGATGTGTACTTTACTAGTGTTTATAGAAACCCTTTAGTATTTGATACTAGTTCAGTTGCTGAGATTAGTAACTCGAAACGGGAGTTGCAGAATGAACAGAGACTAGTTAAGGGTGAAGTGATGATGTGTGTTGGAAGTGGTTCCAAGATTGATATGATCATCATCGCACACTCACTATACTTTCAGGATTAGTGTTGAACCTAAATAAATGTTATTTGGTGTTTGAGTTCAGCATGAATATGATTTGATCATGTTTATTCCAATACGGTTATTCATTTAAAGTCAGAAAATAATTGTTGTTCTGTTTACATGAATAAAACCTTCAATGGTCATACACCCAAGGTGAATGGTTTATTGAATCTCGATCGTAGTGATACACATATTCATAATATTGAAGCCAAAAGATGCAAAGTTAATAATGATAGTGCAACTTATTTGTGGCACTGCCGTTTAGGTCATATTGGTGTAAAGCGCATGAAGAAAATCCATGTTGATGGGCTTTTGGAATCACTTGATGCTTGCGAACCATGCCTCATGGGAAAGATGACTAAGACTCTGTTCTCCAGAACAATGGAGCGAGCAACAGACTTGTTGAAAATAATACATACTGATGTATGCAGTCCGATGAGTGTTGAGGCTCGCGGCAGGTACCGTTATTTTCTGACCTTCACAGATGATTTGAGTAATATATGGGTATATCTTCTTGATGAAACATAAATCTGAAACATTTGAAAAGTTCAAATAATTTCATAGTGAAGTGGAAAATCATCGTAACAAGAAAATAAAGTTTCTACGATCTGATTGTGGAGGAGAATATTTGAGTTACGAGTTTGGTCTTCATTTGAAACAATGTGGAATAGTTTCACAACTCACGCCACCTGGAACACCACAGCATAATGGTGTGTCCGAACATTGTAATCGTACTTTATTAGATATGGTGCAATCTATGATGTCTCTTACCGATTTACCACTATCGTTTTGGGGTTATAAATTAGAGACAGCAACATTCATGTTAACTAGGGCACCATCTAAATCTGTTGAGATGACGCCATATGAACTATGGTTTGGCAAGAAACCAAAGCTGTCATTTCTTAAAATTTGGGGTTGGGATGCTTATGTGAAAAAGTTTCATCCTGATAAGCTCAAACCCAAATCAGAAAAGTGTGTCTTCATAGAATACCCAAAGGAAACTATTGGGTACACCTTCTATCATAGATCCAAAGGCAAGATCTTTGTTTCTAAAAGTGGATCCTTTCTTGAGAAGAAGTTTCTCTCGAAAGAAGTGAGTGGGAGGAATGTAGAACTTGATGAGGTAATTGTACCTTCTCCCGAATTGGAAAGTAGTTCATCACAGAAATCAGTTCTAGTGATCTCTACACCAATTAGTGAGGAAGCTAATGATGATGATCATGAAACTTCAGATCAAGTTACTACCGAACCTCATAGGACAACCAGAGTATGGTCCGCACTAGAGCAGTACGGTCATCCTTTCTGGAAGTCATGTTACTAGACCATGACAAACCTATGAACAATGAGGAAGCGATGATGAGCCCAGATTCCGCGAAATGGCTTGAGGCCATGAAATCTGAGATGGGATCCATGTATGAGAACAAAGTATGGAATTTGATTGACTTGCCCGATGATCGGTGAGTTATTAAGAATAAATGGATCTTCAAGAGGAAGACGGACGCTGATAGTAGTGTTACTATCTACAAAGCTCGAATTGTCGCAAAATGTTTTCGACAAGTTCAAGGTGTTGACTACGATGAGATTTTCTCACTCGTATCGATGCTTAAAAGTCTGTTTGAATCATGTTAGCAGTTGCCGCATTTTATGAAATCTGGCAAATGGATGTCAAAACTGTATTCCTTAATGGATTTCTTAAAGAAGAGTTGTATATTATGCAATCAGAAGGTTTTGTCGATCCTAAAGGTGCTAACAAAGTGAGCAAGCTCCAGCGATCCATCTATGGACTGGTGCAAGCATCTCGGAGTTGGAATATATGCTTTGATAAAGTGATCAAAGCATATGGTTTTATAAAGACTTGCGGTGAAGCCTGTATTTAGAAGAAAGTGAGTGGGAGCACTACAGCATTTCTGATAAGTATATGTGAATGACATATTGTTGATCAGAAATAATGTAGAATTTTCTGGAAAGCATAAAGGAGTGTTTGAAAAGAGTTTTTCAAAGAAAGACCTCGATGAAGCTCCTTGCACATTGAGCATCAAGATCTATAGAGATAGATCAAGACGCTTGATAAGTTTTTTCAATGAGTAGTTCAAAATGGAACAGTCAAAGAAGGAGTTCTTGCCTGTGTTGCAAGGTGTGAAGTTGAGTAAAGACTCAAAACCTGACCACGGAAGAAAATAGAAAGAGAATGAAAAGGCATTCCCTATGCCTCAGTCATAGGTTCTATAAAGTATGCTATGATGTTTACCAGTCCTATTGTATACCTTAGCATTTTTTTGGCAAGGGAGTACAATAGTGATCAAGGAGTAGATCACTGGACAGCGGTCAAAATTATCCTTAGAGGACTAAGGAAATATTTCTCGGTTATGGAGATGATAAAAGAGTTCGTCGTAAAGAGTTACGTCGATGCAAGCTTTTTACATCGATCTAGATGACTCTAAGTCTTGATCTGGATACATATTGAAAGTGGGAGCAATTAGCTAGAGTAACTCCGTGCAGAGCATTGTAGACATAGAAATTTGCGAAATACATACGGATCTGAATGTTGCAGACCCATAGACTAAACTTCTCTCACAAGCAAAACATGATCACTCTTTGGGTATTAATCACATAGCGATGTGAACTAGATTATTGACTCTAGTAAACCTTTTGGGTATTAGTCACATGGAGATGTGAACTAATCACATAAAGATGTGAACTAGCTTATTGACTCTAGTGCAAGTGGGAGACCGAAGGAAATATGCCCTAGAGGCAATAATAAAGTTATTATTTATTTTCTTATATCATGATAAATGTTTATTATTCATGCTAGAATTGTATTAACCAGAAACATAATACATGTGTGAATACATAGACGAACAGAGTGTCACTAGTATGCCTCTACTTGACTAGCTCGTTGATTAAAGATGGTTATGTTTCCTAACCATAGACATGAGTTTTCATTTGATAAATGAGATCACATCATTAGGAGTATGATGTGATTGACTTGACCCATTCAGTTAGCTTAGAACTTGATCGTTTTAGTTTACTGATATTGCTTTCTTCATGACTTATACATGTTCCTATGACTATGAGATTATGCAATTCCCGATTACCGGAGGAACACTTTGTGTGCTACCAAACATCACAACGTAACTGGGTGATTATAAAGGTGCTCTATAGGTGTCTCCGATGATACTTGTTGAGTTGGCATAGATCGAGATCAGGATTTGTCACTCCGATTGTCGGAGAGGTATCTCTGGGCCCTCTCGGTAATGCACATCACTATAAGCCTTGCAAGCAATGTAACTAATGAGTTAGTTACGGTATGATGCATTACAGAACGAGTAAAGGGACTTGTCGGTAACGAGATTGAACTAGGTATTGAGATACTGACGATCGAATCTTGGGCAAGTAACATACCGATGACAAAGGGAACAACGTATGTTGTTATGCGGTTCGACCGATAAAGATCTTCGTAGAATATGTAGGAGCCAATATGGGCATCCAGGTTCCGCTATTGGTTATTGACTAGACAAGTGTCTCGGTCATGTCTACATAGTTCTCGAACCCGTTGGGTCCGCACACTTAATGTTCGTTGACGATATAGTATTTATGAGTTATGTATGTTGGTAACCGAATGTTGTTCGGAGTTCCGAATAAGATCACAGACATGACGAGGAACTCCGGAATGGTCCGGAGATAAAGTTTGATATATGGGATAATAGTGTTTGGTCTCCGAAAGGGTACCGGAATTCACCGGAAGGGGTTCCGGATGTTTCCCGAAATGTTTGGATACGAGAACACTTTATTTGGGCCAAAGGGGAAAGCCCACAAGGTTTTTGGAAAGCGAAAAAGGAAGTTTTGCGGAGTTCAGGGGCCAGACGCCAGGGTCCCTAGCATCTAGGTCCAGACGCCGGGAACCCTGGCGTCTGGCCCTGGAGTCCGAGAAGGACTCTTGCCTTTCGGGTGAAACCGACTTTGTGAAGGCTTTTACTCCAAGTTTCGACCCCAAGGCTCAACATATAAATAGAGGGGTAGGGCTAGCACCCAAGACACATCAAGAAACACAAAGCCGTGTGCCGGCAACCCCGTCCCCTCTAGTTTATCCTCCATAATAGTTTTCGTAGTGCTTAGGCGAAGCCCTGCGGAGATTGTTCTTCACCAACACCGTCACCACGCCGTCGTGCTGCCAGAACTCATTTACTACTTCGCCCCTCTTGCTGGATCAAGAAGGCGAGGACGTCATCGAGCTGAACATGTGCTGAACGCGGAGGTGCCGTACGTTCGGTACTTGATCGGGACGAATCATGAAGGTGTACGACTACATCAACCGCGTTGATAAACGCTTCCGCTTCCGGTCTACGAGGGTACATAGACATACTCTCCCCTCTCGTTGCTATGCATCACCATGATCTTGCGTGTGCATAGGAATTTTTTTGAAATTACTACGTTCCCCAACACCTACAACCACTAGTTGGTTGGCTGCTCCGAGAGAAACTGACACTTGTCATTGAGAGCATCCCATCCTCCGAGGACTTTGAGCGAAAATCATCAAGTGAGGAAAACCCAAACCCAAACACCTACAAACCCAAAGTGATTGAGCATCACTGAAGAGATTATTCCTGTGTGGAACCGACGATTGTTGCCTTTGAGGACTGTGCATCCTCTAGACGGTTATGCGTCATGGTCTAGAGCATCTAAGAGGAAATTGTGGATCGCCGAGTGACCGAGTCCGTGAAGGTTTGGAAGTCACCTGAAGACTTACCACGAGTGATTGGGTGAGGTCTATGTGACCTTAGCTCAAGGAGAATACAGTGAGGACTGTGTGTCCGGGACTGTGTGTCCTCAGGTTTAAATACCTAGCCGCTCCAACCAGACGTACGACTGTCACAACAGTTGGAACTAGTCTACCATATCATTGTCTTCACCAAGCTACTGGTTCTATTTCCTCAACCCTTCATTTCCTCGTTCATGTGTTGATGAACTTGATCGTTACTGTTTGAAGACTTTGAGTGAAGACTTTCTCAATTTCCTCAATCCTAATTCTTCAGTCACTTTGTCTTCAGCCTGCTTATCCTGTTTATACGTTTCTTGTACTTTGTGCTTGTTTTTATTTCATCATGATGACTGTGCTACTACTTTGTTACGCTTGCATCTGAGTACTTATTCCACTGCTAGTTGTTCTTGACTTAGGAATTTCCTCACCAAGAAATTCCTCAGTGACGAATTTGTAAAAATCTCCTATTCACCCTCCTCTAGTCGATATAACGCACTTTCACATGTCTACCACTACGCATGCAACTGCAAGTGTCACCCCCGTCTGTCTTTGATATGGCTTTAACTTTGTGGTATTTTGTCATGGGGAGTAGGTATGTTGCAAGTATACCAGTAGGCATGCAACTCCAAGTGTCACCCCCGGCTGCAACTGCATATCTTTTGTAGGATTGCAACTATGTGGTGTTTTGTTGGGGAAGTAGTCCAGTTGCATGTCTAGCATTAAGCATGCAACTGCAAGTGTTACCCCCGGGTGCAACTACATGTCTTTGATAGAACTGGAACATATGTTGTGTTTTTTTAGGGGAGTAGGCCAGTGTGCATTTCTACCACTAGGTGCAACTGCAAGTGTCACTCCGGACTGCAACTTCATGTCTTCGATAGGACTGCAACTATGTGGTGTTTTGTCGGTGCGGGGGGGGGGGGGTAGACCAATTGCATGTCTACCACTAGGCACACAATCGTCTGTAACTGCATGCCTTAGATAGGTCCGCAACTATGTGGTGTTTTGTCGAGGGGAGTAGGCCAGTTGTATGTCTACCAGTAGGCACGCAACTGAAGTGTCACCCCCAACTGCATGTCTTCAATGAAATTGCAACTCTGTGGTATTTTGTCAGGGTGGGCAGTTGCATGTCTGTGACTAGGCGTGCAACTACAAGTCACCCTCAACTGCAACTAGAGAAAATTCCTTATTTGACACTATCTTAAAATCTCCTTCCTTATTTGACACTGGGAAAGTTTTTCTTCCCTATTTGACACAAGTTCTAAATTTTATTTCCTATATGACATTTCCGTCCATTTTAAGCCTAAATGACACCTGAAAAGACTCTCCTGCCCCTCATGTGGTATGTGTGTGGGGGGCAATAGCGCACACACACAGCATCAGTGCGAGGGCAGGAGCACACATGCAGCAACACATACACATGCACCAACACACACGCATGCGCGCACACACGCAACAACACACACGCGCGCGTGCACACACACACACGCACACGCAGCAACACACATGCACGCGCACACACACGCAGGCAGCACACACACATACATACACACAGCAGTAGCACACACGCAGGCAGCACATAGGCACGCAACAGCACACACACGCGCGCACACGTACACACGCAGTAGCAAACACACACGCATCAGCACACATGCACACACACACATGCAGCGGCAGCACACATGTGCACGTGCACCCACACACGCAACAACACACACGCGCGCGCACGCACATACCGCATGAGAGGCAAAATCGTCTTTTCAGGTATCATTTAGACTCAAAATGGACGGAAGTGTCGTATAGTGAATAAAATTTAGGACTAGTGTCAAATAGGGAAGAAAAACTTTTCCAGCGTCAAATAAGGAACCAGATTTTAAGACAGTGTCAAATAAGGAATTTTCTCCTGCAACTATGTGGTGTTTTGTCAAAAAGAGGACGGTTGCATATTTGTCACTAGACACACTACTGCAAGTGTGCCCCTTGTATGTAACTATATGTCTTCCACACAACTTGAACCCATTGGTGTTTTTAGGGGCGAGCAGGACAGTTGCATGCCTATCAATACGTACATAACTGCAAGTGTCGCCCCAACTGCAACAACATCTCTTCAACACGACTGAAACTTAGAACATCAGAAGTGTCATTTTGAGGTGGCTATTGCATGTTTACCACTAGAGCATTCTACTTCAAGTGTCCCCTCGGTCGCAACGCAGATTCAACATGGTTTTTGTTTTCAAAAGTACACAATGAAACATTGTTTTCAAATACAACTTAATTTTTAAATTATTGGATTAACCTTTTATAAATAATATTGAACTTATTTTTCCAAATACATAATGTATAATGAATATGCTTCTTAATACAAGATGAATATTTTTTAAATTATGTAACACTTTTTTCTAAAAATATCGTCAGAAATGCAAACATACTATTTGCATTTTGTAAGTAATAAGAAAAGAAAGATGATTTTTTTTGAAATTAAGACTTAAACAACCTTGAAATTTGAGAGGTGTACATGAGTTTTTTAAAATGTTTTTACAGTTTTTAAAAAGTGTTCACCTATTAAAAATGTTCATGTATTTTTCAGTAAATTTTGCTATGTCATTTAACATATATTTCTTGAAAGATAGAAAACAGAAACTCCATGATGTTTGTGAGAACACAACTAAAAGTGTCATTTGAGTCGGCTATGTGGTGTTTTCCTTACAGCGTCCAGATGACGTCCAACACGATCAAGTGCCAATGGGTGTTGGACATTTTTTGTTTGTTTTAGTCGGCTCTTTTGTCCTGGTTATTTTTCGGTAGATTGTTAGTAGTCATTTGGCAGCACAAGAAAACAGCTAGTGGAAAAGACAAGCAAACAGAAAGACAAAAGAGAAAGCCTCGTTGATGACAAAGCCCAGCCTAAACAATTACAAACAGAAAAAAAAAACGAAATCAACCGGGCCTTTTTCTAAGCGCTGATGTCAGCGTCTGAGACGTAATCACGTAGACACACCTTTTTTTTTACAACACTCGTGACCAAAATAAGGCATATGATCGATCCTGATGGCAATTTTTTCACAACATGGCGACACACTGAAAAATTGGGAGAATCTCAAAGCAACCGCGCCGTGCATGGTAGAATTGCTTTTGTATCGACGCAAGGAAGCATTTAGGAAAGGAGTATGTGATACAATGGGCATCTCGTGCCCGGGATCCATGGTTGCATGCGTGGAAGCATTTAAGGAAGGGGCAGTGGATGGAGGCGCTGCGTGGGCAGGAGCACGAGCGGCTGCTTCCTCGCGGTGACCAGCCCCGCCTCCTCCTCCATGTCCAGCGGCGGATTTGGCACCTCCCAGTCGAAACACTGCACCAGCGCGGCCAGGAACGCCGGCACGGCCTGCATGGCCAGCCCCATGCCGGGGCACGCGCGCCGCCCGCTCCCGAACGGCATCAGCTGCATGTGCTGCCCCTTAGGGTCCACGGCCTCGCCGGCGCCGCCGGGCATGAACCGCTCCGGCCGGAACTCGAGCGGCTCCTCCCAGTACGCCGGGTCGCGCCCGATGGAGAAGATGTTGAAGAAGACCGACGTCTTGACAGGGATGGTGTACCCACGGACGTGTATGGGCTCGATCGCCTCCCGCTGCGCGAACACCGCCGGCGGCCGCAGCCTCAGGGTCTCCTTGAGCACCGCCTGCAGGTACGGCATCTGGGCCACGTCCGGCTCGCCCACCACCCGGGACCTGCCCACCACGGCATCCAGCTCCGCCCGCAGCTTCTGCAGACAGTCCGGGTGGTTGAGCAGCTCTGCCAGCATCCACTCCACCGTGGTGGCTGTCGTGTCCGACCCGGCAGTGAAGATGTCCTGTTTCATAGATTGTTAGTAACCGTTACGAGACACTGCACTCAACTCAATTTAATCCATGAGAACAGAGTGGAGCACTCACGAGGACGAACGCCTTGATGTTGTCGCGGGTGAGCTTCACCTCGGCGGCCGGGTCCGCCGCCGCGTCCATGAGAATGTCAAGCAAGTCCTTGGTCTTGGTGTTGGTCTCGTCTGCTTCCCCACGCCGCTCCTTCTCCTTGGTCCTGATCATGGACTCGAGCAGCGCGTCGAACCTGTCGCGCACGTCGCGCGTCTTCCGGTCCAGCCCCTGCAGGTCCCAGCCGCGGCACAGCGCCACGTAGTCCTCCAAGTTGAACGCGCCCACCAGCTCCGCCACCTTCTTGGCGCAGTCCCGAGCGGTGTCGGCCATGTCGCCCGGCAGCGCGCTCGCCACCATCCTCATGATGGCGTTGTTGGACATGCGAATGAGCTGCCTGCTCATGTCCAAGGTCTCGCCCTTGGCGGCCGCCTCTGCCGCCGCGCCCATGACGCCCGCGAGCTCGGCGGCGCGGACGGGGCGCAGCTGCTCGATGGTGCGCGGGCCGAGCAGCTCCGACATGCAGAGGCGCTTCATGAAGCGCCAGTGCGGGCCGTAGGGCGCGAAGGCGAAGCCGGCCGAGTCGTAGGCGAGGTGCCGCGTGACCGCCGTGAGCGGGCGCTCGGGGATGCTGCCCTCGAACTTGAGGACGTCGCGGGCGACGTCGGCGGAGCCGACGACGACGCAGTGGGTGGAGGGGCCCAGGCGGAGGTACACGAGCGGGCCGTAGCGGTTGATGATGCGGTCGAACGCGCGGTGGGGAGGCGGGCGGATGAGGTGGAGGTGGCCGATGAACGGCAGCGCCATGGGGCTCGGGGGAAGGCGGCCGTGCTTGCCGCCATGTCTGACCAGCGTGAGGAGGAAGAAGGCGACGGCGGCGAGGAGCGAGGCCACAAGCAGAGGCGCTGCACTGTCCGAGACCACTCCGAATCCGAGTTGGTCCATGATACCTCCTCTCCTGACTCCTCTAGCTTAACCGGCTTTGCAGTTGTGGTGTGGTGTGGTGTGTCGTGTCGTGCTCCTTATAATGTCCATATCTGTCATATATTATGATCCATTTCCGTCCCCGCTGCAAATCCACGCCGCCCGTCTTACCAACCACGCCAACCGACGGACGTACGATCTGACGTGGCTGAAGCTGATTCTTTTGATTTTTTTTCTTCACCCGAGGTAACCAAGCGCAGCGATGCATAGGCGACCAGTCGTCGCTATCTCACATCAAACGTCGCAAGTGTACATGCACACAGGAACGGTCTTCTCTGCTACTAGAACAGAGAAGAGAAAGAGCGGAGAGAACCATCTTGTAGTGACAAGCGGTCCACGTTGCCCCGGGCCGGGTTTGGTACCATGCATGGTCAGATTCATTTTCCAAATTCAACGGCCTGGATTCACTCACTCATTATTAAGACATGTCGTTGAACGATTCAGCAGGCTTACCAAGGTGGCGTGGATATGGTTCACTCAAAACAAAAAATGTGGCGTGGATATGGCCGACAGATTTCGGTGCTGACCAGGGCGGGGATATCGACGCACTGACTGGGTTTAGATCACGTTTGCCTTCTACCCCCTCCATTATTCCATAATGTAGTGCACTCATGTTTTTTAAGATTCAAATTTGATGATGTAAGTATGTTTGATGATCTGTTTGTTTTTTTCTAATCGTCCTCTTTTCTCTCGTTGTTTTCACTGTGTGTTTGGAGCCCAAGGCTTTTTCTTCGGTTCTACTCACATCTGGTTCGGTATGTTATTGTATGAGGCAAGGCATTTTTTTTCGTTTCCGTCGCTCTGTTATGCTCCCACTCGATCTAAGTAGCACTCTGAGTAAATATTCGATACAAGCCCCGATCGGTATAGGGTTCCAGGGAAGAAGAGAGGGGAATCGGGAGGGAAGAGAGCCGCCGCCAGCCAATTACTTTCTCCACACCTCGCGCAGGAGGCTTCGAGACCTACTTAACCCTACCCGTCGTCTCCCAAGTATGGGCCGGAAACATGTTGTTGGGCTTCACTTCGGGTCGCGGTCGTTCCAGTTCATTGGTTGATGTAGCAACATGTCCCGTAGTGGTCGCTGCAGGTGGGGCCAGGGTGGCAGGGACCGTAACATCCCCTCCCCCTCGAGACACATCTTGCCCCAAGCTGGTGCATCCGGGAACTGGTGCTGGAGCTCGGCGACGTCCTCCGAGGTCGCCAATTTCGACGGTTGGTCTGTTCAACGAACTCGGACTTGCGGCGCGCTGGTACCCCCGCACTAGACGACTCGGTGCTGCAGGACCTCCTTGGGGACTGGACTTGCCGTTGCTGCTGCCGAAAGTTGCTCGAGGACGTGCACCGTTGGAGGTAGGGCTTGATGAAGCTGGGAGACGTGAAACATCGGGTGAACGGTGCTGGAGTCCGGCAGCTGGAGCTTGTAGGCCACGGCTCCCACGCACTGAAGTATCGCACGACCCAAAGTACTTGAAGGGCATCTTCTGGTTGGCGCAGGTGGTCACCGAGCGCTGCACATACGGTTGCAGCTTCAGGAATATCCAGCACTTGCTTTCGAAGGGGCACATTGTCACCAGGCCACACCCGGCCATGTTGTCGGATGATGTCGTCATGCAGATGATACCAATCTTGAGCATCCTGGGTTGTTGCCAGTAGGGCCAACAGGCGTTGTGCTGACGGGTCATCTTGTTAACCAAGCTGGACTGCATTAAGCCAGGCTAGAACAACCGTCATGATGGTCGCTAGGTGAGGGAGTCCTGGATTAGGGGGTGTTCGGATAGCCGGACTATACCTTCAGCCGGACTCCTGGACTATGAAGATACGAGATTGAAGACCTCGTCCCGTGTCCGGAAGGGACTTTCATTGGCGTGGAAGGCAAGCTTGGCGATACGGATATGTAGATCTCCTACCATTGTAACCGACTTTGTGTAACCCTAACCTTCTCCGGTATCTATATAAACCGGAGGGTTTTAGTCCGTAGGACAACATACCCAACAACAATAATACCATAGGCTAGCTTCTAGGGTTTAGCCTCTCCGATCTCGTGGTAGATCTACTCTTGTACTACCCATATCATCAATATTAATCAAGCAGAACGTAGGGTTTTACCTCCATCGAGAGGGCCCGAACCTGGGTAAAACTTCGTGTCCCTTGCCTCATGTTACCATCCGGCCTAGACGCACAGTTCGGGACCCCCTACCCGAGATCCGCCGGTTTTGACACCGACATTGGTGCTTTCATTGAGAGTTCCTCTGTGTTGTCGCCGTCAGGCTTGATGGCTCCTACGATCATCAATGGCGATGCAGTCCAGGGTGAGACCTTCCTCCCCGGACAGATCTTTGTCTTCGGCGGCTTCGCACTATGGGCCAATTCACTTGGCCATCTGGAGCAGATCGAAAGCTATGCCCCTGGCCGTCAGGTCGGATTTGGAAGCTTAAACTACATGGCTGACATCCGCGGGGACTTGATCTTCGACGGATTCGAGCCACTACCGAGCGCGCCGCACTGTCACGATGAGCATGATCTAGCTCTGCCGCCGAATAGTGCACTGGAGGCCGCACCCTCATCGACTTCGACCCTTAATTCGGAGCCAACTGCGCCGATCGAGGATGGGTGGTTGGACACCGCCTCGGGGGCTGTGATCCCAACGGCGATCGAGCCGAACACCAACCCCGCACTCTGCGAGACTTATGACTCCAAGGAGCCGGACTCCTCTCCGGACTCCGAACCCTCCGCGCCCCTGCCGATCGAATCCGATTGGGCACCGATCATGGAGTTTACTGCCGTGGACATCTTTCAGCACTCGCCTTTCGGCGATATTATGAAGACACTGAAGTCTCTCTCTTTATCAGGAGAGCCCTGGCCGGACTACGGTCAGCAAGGTTGGGATTCGGATGATGAAGAAATTCAAAGCCCACCCACCACCCACTTTGTAGCCACTGTCGACGACTTAACCGACATGCTCAACTTCGACTCCGAAGACATCGACGGTATGGACGCCGATGAAGGAGACGATGAAGAACCAGCGCCTATCAGGCCCTGGAAAGCCACCTCGTCATATGACATATACATGGTGGACAACCCAAAAGAAGGAGATGGCGATGGAACAGCGGAGGATGACCCCTCCAAGAAACAGCCTAAGCGCCAGTGTCAGCGGCACCGCTCAAAATCCCGCCAAAACAAATACGGTGATTCCAGCACGGGAGATAATAATACTCTGGAAAGTGCCGAAGAAAACCCCCTCCAGCAAGATTTAGCACATGAGGATGGAGAAACCAGCCCTCATGAGAGAGCGGCAGACAAAGAGGTCGAGGACGATAATTATATGCCTCCCTCAGAAGACGAGGCAAGCCTCGACGACGACGAATTCATCGTGCCAGAGGATCCCGCCGAGCAAGAGCGTTTTCAACGCAGGCTTATGGCCACGGCAAGAAGCCTCAAGAAAAAACAGCAACAACTTAGAGCTGATCAAGATTTGCTAGTCGACAGATGGACTGAAGTCCTTGCGGCCGAAGAGCATAAACTCGAACGCCCCCCCAAGAGCTACCCAAAGCGCAGGTTGCTACCCCGATTAGAGGAGGAAGCACTTGATGCGGCCGACCGGCCACCTCGTGGCCGCGACAGAGAGGCCCCTCGGCCCTCCACTCAAGCCGCACCCCGTACCAAGGCACAGGAATATGCGCCGGACTTACGAGATATGTTGGAGGACAAGGCAAGGCAAACAAGATCGATCTATGGATCGCGTGGGCGCCCCACGGCTCGAGACGGTAACCGTCACGCCGGCCACAAATTCGGCAGGGCCGAACATAGTAGACAAAGCTCATTGGAGCTACGTCGTGATATAGCCCAGTACAGAGGCGCCGCACACCCACTATGCTTCACAGATGAAATAATGGATCATCAAATCCCCGAGGGTTTCAAACCTGTAAACATCGAATCATATGATGGCACAACAGATCCTGCGGTATGGATCAAGGATTATCTCCTTCATATGCACATGGCCCGCGGCGATGATTTCCACGCCATCAAATACCTCCCACTCAAGCTTAAAGGACCAGCTCGGCATTGGCTTAATAGCTTGCCAACAGGGTCAATTAGTTATTGGGAGGACCTGGAAGCCGCATTCCTCGACAATTTCCAGGGCACTTATGTGCGACCCCCAGACGTCGATGACCTAAGTCACGTAATTCAGCAGCCAGAGGAATCGGCCAGGCAATTCCGGACACGGTTCCTAACAAAGAAAAATCAAATAGTCGATTGTCCGGACGCTGAGGCCTTAGCAGCCTTCAAGCACAATATCCATGACGAGTGGCTTGCCCGGCACCTTGGACAGGAAAAGCCGAAGTCTATGGCAGCACTCACGACACTCATGACCCGCTTTTGCACGGGAGAAAGACAGCTGGCTTGCTCGTAGCAACAATATGACCAAGAACCCTAGTAATTCGGATACCAGGGACAGTAGTGGCAGGTCGCGTCGCAACAAGCAGAAGCGCCGCATTAACGGCGACAATGCTGAGGATACGACAGTTAATGCCGGATTCAGAGGCTCTAAATCCAGTCAGCGGAAAAAGCCATTCAAAAGGAATCCTAGGGGCCCGTCCAGTTTGGACCGAATACTCGACCGCTTGTGCCAGATACATGGCACCCCCGAAAAGCCCGCAATCACACCAACAGGGATTGTTGGGTGTTCAAGCAGGTAGGCAAGTTAAATGACAAAAATGAAGACAAGGGGCTGCATAGAGATGACAACGAGGAGCCCCGGCCGCCGAACAACAGTGGACAGAAGGGTATTCCCCCACAAGTGCGGACGGTGAACATGATATACGCAACCCACGTCCCCAAAAGGGAGCGGAAGCGCGCATTAAGGGACGTATACGCGGTAGAGCCAGTCGCCCCAAAGTTCAACCCATGGTCCTCCTGCCCGATCACCTTTGATCGAAGGGACCATCCCACTAGCATCCGTCATGGAGGATTCGTTGCATTGGTTCTAGACCCAATTATTGACGGATTTCATCTCACTAGAGTCCTTATGGACGGCAGCAGCAGCCTGAACCTGCTTTACCAGGATACAATGCGGAAAATGGGCATAGATCCCTCGAGGATTAATCCCACCAAAATGACCTTCAAAGGCGTAATACCAGGTGTAGGGGCAAACTGTACAACCTCAGTCACACTTGAAGTGGTCTTTGGATCTCCGGATAATTTCCGAAGCGAGGAGTTAATCTTTGACATAGTTCCATTCCGCAGTGGCTATCACGCACTACTCGGGCGAACCGCATTCGCCGAGTTCAATGCGGTACCGCACTACGCATACCTTAAGCTCAAAATGCCAGGCCCTCGAGGAGTAGTTACAGTCAATGGAAACACCGAACGCTCCCTCTGAACGGAGGAGCACACGGCGACCCTTGCAGCAGAAGTACAAAGCAGCCTCTCCAGGCAGTTCTCCAGTCCGACCATTAAACGACCGGACACCGTCAAGCGCGCCCGGAGTAACCTATAACAAGACCGCCTGGCACGAGCCGAGCAGGCGTAGCAATGCGGCCCCAATCCCAGCCCTCGCAAAAATGCGATACCAGTACTTTGCGTACATAACTACGCTCTAGAAATACCATGGGTACAGGGGGAGGGGCACCATCACGGCACGCCCGAAACACGGCTTAAACTGCACCAGGGGCTGCCAATTTTTTATTTTTCTCTTACTTTCAGGACTCCACTCTTCGGAAGGCCTATTCGGCAGTTCAATTGCCGCACAAACGATGCAAGAACCAGGGAAGCAGACAAGCCACGCCGCATTACGGAACTCCCAGGTGGTCTCTATCATGAGTAGTATACCTGTTTCGCATACTATTCCACAGCTTGCCCCTAGAACGGACATGTTAAATAGTCCAACCTTTTGCTTATCGCATTATTTGTATCGTTCTGCTTTGATCGCAGCCCTCTTTAATAAACAATGCATAGCTTTTGTCTATTTTTGCATTACTCTTTTTTTAAATATATGTTCCTTAACAACATGTTGCACCCGTACACTTTGGTACGGCCAAAATACGCCAGGGGCTTTAGTACCCCTCCATATGGTGTGAGAAGTCCGAACACTTTAACAAGTGCGGCACCCCGAACTTATAGCATTATATGCATCAGCTCCGAATCATGTCTTGGGTCAATAGTTGGGTTTGCCCGGCTCCTATGTTTTGGTGCCTTACGTTCCGCTATATCGGCTAAGGTAGCACTAGGAGAACCACTACGATTGTGCCCCAGTTGAGCTGGGTCGAGCACCTCAGTGGAGAAAGCTAAAACTGACTGTCATGATGAAGCAAGAGCTGGTCGCTGTTCGAGAGGTTTTTCGAGTCCCTAAAGACTTATGCCGCTTAGAGCGAGCAGCCGGCTCTGTCTGGCCAAGGCGTGGATAGCGCCCCGAACTCGGTCTTCCGAATACCAGGGGCTTCGCCGAAATTTAAAATTATAGAATTCTATGGCTAAGTGAGAGTGTTCACGCATTATAGTCCGATTGCCTTGTTCGTTGGGCTGAGCGCCTCCCTCGAAGAACCCAAACATGGGAAAAAGAGCGCTCAGGCTTATCCCCGAACACCCCAGCACTAGCGGCACGGGGGCAGAAGTCGACGACTTGCCATCTCTCAGAATTGATAAATAGCCGCACAGAAGGTAATATTTTAAATTCCAACAGCATTGCTTAGCGCATATGAACAAGTTTTTAGCGCACAGGACAAAACGAGCAAGTTTCACTCAAAAATTACATCCCTAGAACAT